>NW_007377576.1:170024-234479 GCF_000475195.1 Diaphorina citri
ATATTGCAGGTCCAAGTAGTCCTCATCCTAGTACCAGTAGTAAGCCGGTCGATAGTGATAAGATTCCGGTGCAGATTTGAAAATGATGGATATTCGGCAATTGGACAGAATTTATTTTCAAACCTCTGCTCTCCCATATTTTATGAGCAGCATGAGTGGAAATCATTCTGGAAGTAAGTCATCTCTGACCACCAAACAAAATAAAGGATCCAGAGATATCAATAAACTTTATGTGCATAAATATTCCAAGTTCTAATCAGAAGTTCGAAGTGTTAGTCTTTTTTCCCCATTCAAATTTAACAGGTTGTGGGTTGGGGAACGGCGGGTTAGGAAGAAGAAGAAGAAGGCCAAAAAACCCCACAGGGGGGAGGTCTCCTTTCGTAGAAAAATACGCTGTCTCACTCTCGAGATTTGGGATTTTCCAGAAAGACTGGATGCTGAGATGTTGTAGCAATTTCTATTTTTCCAAGAATTTTTAAAGAGGTCCTTCAATTTTACGTCACAACACCTTTGGGCGAGGATAACTGGATAGTTGAGAAATTAATGTTTTTACGTAGGTACTTTCTATTATATTAAAAGAAACTCTAGAATACTATAGATGAGAGAAAGACAATTGCAATGAGATTGCAATTCCCTGTCTCAGATGGAATTGAACTTGTGTCCTTCAATATAACGTCGCAATCAGGTTCCATGAGAAATTCAAATAATAACACATCAATCCCCCCCATTCATAACAACGACATATACGACACTGTATATGACTGCGTGCATTTCAATCAATGAATGAAAACCTTAGGGGTGCAGCAGACTGCAGAAGTCATATACAGGGTGACGTTAGAAATCCATATCCTAATGGACTAATTTGTCCTAATAATTTCACGTTGAAGGGCTGAAAACATGAAGAACTACATGCCGAGATAAATCGATTCGAAAAATATGAGGATGTATCGATTTAAAAAATACTCAGATAAATCGTTTGGAAAAAGTACCTACTGAGATAAACTGATTAAACAGATACGGAAACAAATTGATTTGAAAAATAAGGAGATAAATCTATTTGAAAATTACTCAGGCTGGGGCCGCTGGGGGGCCGAAAAGTGAGTAAGCTCGGTTCAAGTTTAACTCTCGAAATCTGATTGGTTGATTTTTAAAAATTCCAAGATTTTTAGCCAATCAGATTGCTTACACTGAGATTAAAACTTAAACTGAGTTTAAACTCACTTTGTGCCTCAAACAGTCCATTAAATATTGACTTTTGCAAACAATTTCTCCACCCCAAGCAATACAACCGGATTACTTACATTGAACCGTGTAGGATGCCAGCAAACATGCCGTGGACGGAGCCAGGATCAGCCGATGAGCCAATATGTCCTTCCTGATCTGCAGATAGAAGTGGTAGCGTGTGTATTCTTCCTGTAACTTGCTGGGGTCCGACACGTAGAACTTGACACGGAAGTAAAAGTTGCCGCCTGGAACAAAGTGTCAGTGTTACACAACTCATTAGAAAAAAAATCGTTCTCGGAACGGCTGGCTTTCTCCCCTCCTGACTTCATTCGCTTACGGAACGATAAGATCTGACAGTTCTCTAAAAGAAACATTTTCTATACGTAAAAAAAAAGGTTTTATTAAATTTTCGACCAATGAGGTGAGTAGAGGAAATTTTCTCATATTTTGGGTCGATTAACTTTATAGGGCTTAAATGGAGAATCCTTTTTACATTCCTTATCCTATAGGAAGGAAAATAATGTAATCTGCTGATTTTTTTTTTCAAGTGAGTTCTACAGTTTATTGCACGCAGGAGGTCCGGGTTCGATTCCCGGCGGGGCCGAGGTTTTTTTCGGCTCTGTGCTTGGAGTTCGGGGTGCACTCAGCCTCGTTCATTAGAAAAAAAATCGTTCTCGGAACGGCTGACTTTCTCCCCTCCTGACTTCATTCGCTTACGGAACGATAAGACCTGACCTTTCTCTATAAGAAACATTTTCTATAGGTACGTAAAAAAAAAGGTTTTATTAAATTTTCGACCAATGAGGTGAGTAAAGGAAATTTTCTCATATTTTGGGTCGATTAACTTTATAGGGCTTAAATGGAGAATCCTTTTTACATTCCTTATCCTATAGGAAGGAAAATAATGTAATCTGCTGATTTTTTTTTTTTTTTAAGTGAGTTCTATAGTTTATTGCACGCAGGAGGTTCGGGTTCGATTCCCGGCGGGGCCGAGGTTTTTTCGGCTCTGTGCTTGGAGTTCGGGGTGCACTCAGCCTCGTGAGGACAATTGAGTAGCTACTTGAATCGAGTAGCGACCAGTGGCGGCGTTACCAGAGTAAAAAGAAAAATTATAGAAATGTAATAAATAGTAGGTACAGGAGGCTCTTAGTAATGCTGTGATATCCACAAAATTGTGAAGAAGCTCTCAGCTTCACCACAAATAAATCATGAACTAGTTTATTGAAGCAAATATTTTCTCATAGTGGTGGGTATTTTGAACACCACAGAATGGAATAAATAGATAAATAATAACTCTACAAGGTCTGAACTTACCATTTCTGATTTGTTTCTTCACTTGCTTGTTAGGATCAAGCCATCTCTGAAAAAAAGACAATACAATGCAAAGGTGAGGTTAGGTAACATACAAAATTTCCATCTCTCACCAAATGATCGATGGTGACAGGAAAATTCGCGTCAATTGAAGGGAAAATTGTTTAAAAAACCCTTTTAGGTACCCTATTTTGATTCAAACCTGAATGTCAAACAAGACGAAGTAGGAATTTTAATTGTGTTAAGCATAAATGCTCGTCACAAATGTCATTTCCCGCTTATTATAGCTAAATTTTATGACTTGACTGGGACTCGAACCACCAACCTCCAGATTCAAAGTCCACCGTGCTAAAAACCGCACGATTGAGGTTGGTTAAATAAGACCAAGTACTTACAATCAAATCCTGATGGACTAGAGAGGGGGCCAGTCCGTTTTCGGTGAACTGTCAGTAAATGATTCAGTAGGTATTACTGTCGGTGACAAATTCTCCCTAGGATGATAGAAAGAAGTACTTATTCTCCTTAAGATGAGATGAAAGAAGGGAGTACCTACTCTCCCTTTTGTGACGGGATAAATCTGTAGCATATTTTGTAAGAAATATTGAACGATTACCATAGAAGGGGCATTAAATTTTAACATCAAAACCCAATAAAAAAGACCAATTTCACTATCAAAACCCAATTAATTTACTCTTGGTACTTTTTTCCTAAACAGTTTAATTACCATAGAAGGGGCATTAGATTTTAACATCAAAACCCAATAAAAAAGACCAATTTCACTATCAAAACCCAATTAATTTACTCTTGGTACTTTTTTCCTAAACAGTTTTGACATGATTGTTAGGATTTTAGCAGAACATTATCAAGAATATGCAAGCAATGTGTCTGTCAATTATGATTTCGATCTTTTGTGTATTTACCATGTTTTATTCTTTACTTGATGCTGCTCTGTGTAATTCTTCAGTTCAACTTCTGAGGTGACATTTTCTGTTTTTATCAGCATTTTACATCAGAACTGATGGTAACCGAGAGAATGCATTTTCTTTCTCCTTCAGTTCAATTTACCTATATTTTTGATTCTTGAACACAAGGAGTTCCATATGAGGTTTTCTTCAAAATAGTCTATACAAAGTATTGAAAGTATCTGGTGACAAGGTAACTGTGTTCATCCTGGACTTGGGTGAAATTGACATCGTCAGTGCTAGAGAATGTAGAGAGTTGCCTAATCATATTTATGCAGAACCTCCTTGCACAGTTAGAACGAACCCTTTGGATTCTGTTCTTCATTTGGAATCCAATATGGAAGTGACCATTTTACCTTTTAATATTATTGAAGAAGTGAGGGAACAAGAGTTGTCGGGATCAATAAAATCTGGCCAAGATTCAACCAGAATCCCCAGGCCAGGTTTCTCCTTGCTTCTAGTAGATGGTCTTCCACTTCCGCACAGAGTAATATCCTGAATCTTGTGAAGTGATTGGTTATGATTATCTTAGTTATTATTATGTTCTTAAGAGTATTTCTTTAATTCTTCAGAGAGTTGCAACTTGTAAGGGGTTTTAATCGTATCATCTTGAGGAGTTAAAAGTTTTTTTTTTTTTTCAAGTGTATGATATCAGAGAGTTGTGTTTTTAATCGTATGACCTAAGGGAGTTAATTGGGGGTTTTAATTGTATGAGTTTAGGGATTTATAAGGGGTTTGTCATTACCATGCCTATTTCCTTCTTAAGGCATCGACTGTAGTCCTAAATAAACTGATTAAGCTAGGAGGCAAAAAGCTCTTTTCTTCTTGGGAGAGGAAAAATTCGTCTCACTTTACAAAAAGCACTCTGTAAAATACCATCTTGGGGTTCCTCTTTGAAGTACTTTTCGCTTTTACCGCAAAGAACTAAAAACCTTTTTCTGCAGTCAGCTTAGAATAGGTTATCCCATTATGTTAACACAGTGTTAAGTATAAAGGCATTTCCCCTTAGTCAACACAAGTCTCAGACTTTAGTGTGAAACTGTAAGCTTAAATGAGGGGTCGGTACTTTCAGACGGCGGGTCCGAGAATCGAACCCGCGGTCCAGCGCTTACAAGGCAGATGCGCTACCAATTAAGGTGGCGAGAAAGGGGAACAATTATTAGAGAATTTGAACATTATAATTAGTACCTCACGCCTACACCTAATACCGTATTTTTGAGGTAAAGGGACCTTAAGTACACTCCTGCTAAGTACTGCTTAAGTAGTTACTTATAACAGCAGAGGAATCATATATAGGTAAACCTATTCCAGCTGGATAAACAAGGTAAATTCTATTCTATGACATAGACTGGTTACAATCCAAAATAGTACCTACACCTAATACCGTATTTTTGAGGTAAAGGGACCTTACTTAAGTACACTCCTGCTAAGTACTACTTAAGTAGTTACGTATAATAACAGAGGAATCATATATAGGTAAACCTATTCCAGCTGGATAAACAAGGTAAGTTCTATTCTATGACATAGACTGGTTACAATCCAAAATTACATTTACCTGTAACTCTGTGACTGACTTATTCTTATCAGTAAATCAGGTGATACCATTGGCACAATAATATTTTTATCTCTGTTATTTAAATCAAACTTTATCAGCTCCATCCTGTCTATTGAAATTTGATACAACCATGAAATCTGACTACCAACCTAATGCAAATAAATAAATTGAATCAATATTGACTTCCTATCATGGGTGTTGTATGAATAGAAAACACCCAAAATTGATTAGCTTTGTAGATAAAAATATGAATCAATATTGACTTCCTATCATGGGTGTTGTATGAATAGAAAACACCCAAAATTGATTAGCTTTGTAGATAAAAATAGCTGTGAGATCAATACTTACCAAGAGATTTAATTAAATAGGTAAGTAGCCACCTATGTAGGTACCTAATAGCCTAATACCCATTTAGAACACAATAAAATTACCATTGATAAATCAAGTACCTACTTACATAGGCACCTAAGTACATACCATAAAGTCAATCAACCTGAGCCATGAGAAAGAGGTTTATTTGAAGAGCTCAGGTAATAATGTACCTACTTATGATTGTTTTTTTTTTTTTTTTTTTTTTTTTTTTTTACATGATTCAATTTTATATTTTCTATATGTAGTGTATTTAATTTCTCGAAACCAATTAAATATACGAGTAGGTATAGGTACTATTGGACTTACCTACCTATGTTTTGATAAATTATTTTATTATTTCACAAATAGGTAAGTAGCCAGCCACCTATGTAGGTACCTAATACCCATTTAGAACACAATAAAATTACCATTGATAAATCAAGTACCTACTTACATAGGCACCTAAGTACAAAGTACATACCATAAAGTCAATCAACTTGAGCCATGAGAAAGAGGTTTATTTGAAGAGCTCAGGTTGTTTGTTTTTTTTTCTTTTTCTAAGGTACATGACCTTTTTATATTGTTATCACATAGGTACCTACACCTAGTAAAAGCTCACAGTGAAAGAAATGATCAGTGGTTGGGTGGAAGAGCTTGTCCTTAAGAACATTGCCCACTTACACAAAGCTTAAAAAAAAAAAAAAAAAAAAACCTGTTGGAGTATCATAATATTCTTCACATCATAATGTTCCAAAAACCTGTAAACTGCTGGCGATTGAGCAGATGAGCAGAAAAAAACTGGTTCTATGTTCTAATCTCTCGGTCTTAGGTCACACCATGAGCTTCTTCTGATTCTAGGTCAACCTTGGTTTAACACCTTTCTAATGGACCAGCTTGGGAGTAATATTGAACCTGATACCTGGTGGCTTATCTATGTTAGTGAAGGCTGTACCTATCTCAGATTATTTCAATACAAAGATGTCCAACTGATCTCTCTCTTTCTTTCCCTTAAAAAAAAAAAAAAAAAAAAAAAAAAAAAAGGTTGGTAGGAAAAAAAAATTTTTTAACAAAAAAAATAAAAAAAAAAAAAAAAAAAACTAGGTAAGTTGGATAGTAATAGCCATTTACCACAACAACAATTTGAAATAAACTTGGTTTACAGTTAAACCTATTGGTTTATACAATCTGATTGGTTGATTGCTTTGAGATTAGCCTATCAGATTCACATCAGCTCTGGGCATTAGAATCATTAGGTTATGAGAAATATGATAAAGTAGGTTTTTTTTTTTTTTTTTTTTTTTTTTTTTAAAAAAGAAAAAAAAGAAGGTACCTAAAAAAGAACCTTTTTTATAGTGAGTCGTAAAATGATTCAGTAGTATTACTGTCGTGTGACAAATTCTCCCTAGGATGATAGAAAGAAAGTATCTTATTCTCCTTAAGATGAGATGAAAGAAGGGAGTACCTACTCTCCCTTTTGTGACGGATAAATCTGTAGCATATTTTGTAAGGAAATATTGGAACGGATCTACCATAGGAAGCGGGCATTAATTTTTAACATCAAAACCCTAATAAAATAAGGACCATTTCACTATCAAAACCCAATTTAATTACTCTTGGTACTTTTTTCCTAAACAGTTTTGACATCGATTGTTAAGGATTTTTAGCAGAACATTATCAAGAATTATGCAAGCAATGTGCTCTGTCATCTTATGATTCGTCTTTTGTGTATTTACCATGTTTTATTCTTTATTGATGCCTGCTCTGTGTAATTCTCAGTTCAACTTCTGAGGCTGACATTTTTCTGTTTTTATCACGCATTTTACATCAGAACTGATGGTAACCAGAGAGAATGCATTTTCTTTCTCCTTCAGATTCAATTTACCTATAATTTTTGATTCCTTGAACACAAGGAGTTCCATATGAGGTTTTCTTCAAAATAGTCTATACGAAATTTTGAGGGAATTTTAACATTTCTTACCTGGATTTTCAAGACTTTCTAGATATGTGACCAGAGCACAAGATTTGTTTGAATATTGCTAATGAGATGGAAACACGTAGAATACGTAGATTAAGAATATGGGTATTTGAACTCTCTACCAAAAACACGATTTACAGCAAAAATAAATGCACAACGGTTTAATGCTTTAATGTTAACGACGAAAATAACTTTTGGGCGATTTCGCAATAAAAAATAATCAAATTGCAAGAGAAGAGAGTTTGAAAAAGTAAAGAACCGAAGAAGAGTAGAGTGAAGAGAAAAAGCGTCCATTAAAAAAATAAAAATTAACAGTTTCAGTGTTGTCAGATGAGCAAACATAAAAAACCGTACATTGAGGAAATTACCGCACCGTACACCCGTCGCGCGTAGGGTCGATTTATTAGGTTTTTTTGGGGGTTTGGGTTTTTTTTTTTTTTTTTTTTTTTTTTTTTTTCACAAAGCTACAAAACTTCTATACGTTCTTTTGATCACAAAAAAGGCAATAAAATAGGCTGAGGAATTTAATTGTGTTATGTAAATATAACTTTCTGCTTGTCTGTGTTAAGTTTAAGCAATTTTTAAGTAAAATTAAGAAGTATACTTAAATTTCATGACTTGGCTTGGACTCGAACCACTATACCTATCATACCACCAACCTCCAGATCCAGAGTCCACCATGATAATAATTGAGGTTGAATATCAGAGGGCAGTATAAAATGAACTGCATATATTAAGCAGAAATAAAGAACCATCCAAATATGAGTAAATATACAACCAACAAAAGATTTTTTTATATGATCGAATGTATGTATGTTTCATAGAGCTACCTACCCATTTTTTAGGAGTTTTGAAAGTTGGTTTCTGTTGGCTGCAGGGTTCATTCCAAATAGGTAAATAATGCTGTCCAAATAAGTAATTTTTTAAAAAAGTAAAAGGGTTCCATATACGTATAATATATGGAACCTTAGCGAACCCTTTTACGAAAATGATTATGGTACAGGAACACTATATGATTTGGCAACACTGTGCAGTGTCCAGCGCGCACTGTAAAAATGTAAAAAAAAGTTTTTGGTTTTTGGTACCTACCTACCTAATTTATTTTGGAATTTGGTGTTTCACGAAGAAATTTAATTAATTAGTACCTATATTAGTAATTATTTATTTATTTTTAATTACTTGACCAAATTAAACATTGATTAGACCTTTTGACAATCTTATATTATAAAATCAAGATCCATTCACTCATTCACATTTCATATTCACACACTGATTGCTCTATCTCCTGAACCACAACACCTAGAAAGCTGAACTTTGGTAGGAATCTAGGAAATGTAGGAATATTCCTTTTATGGTCTAGGTGTGCAATAAGAAAGGACTATGTAATCTGCGTGTGCTCTAACTCTCCATCTATCTATTGATCTCTTCCCATTTTTGATTTCCCTCCCAGACATCATGTTTTGTTCATCTGATCCCAACAAAATATCAAGTGCTATGCTGCCTAGTAATATTGTAAGTATATTAACTAGGTACACAAAATAGATCAGAGCAGTCTAGCTGAGGGACTATAAGCAGAGAGTAGATCAGCATTTAGCTAGGGAACTTATTAACTAGGTACACAAAATAGATCAGAGCAGTCTAGCTGAGGGACTATAAGCAGAGAGTAGATCAGCATTTAGCTAGGGAACTAAAAACAGGGAGTAGACCAAATTTCCTTATGCTGTATCAACAGCAAAGGTTGAGGGCAAGGGGCATATATCTGCTCGGTAAATTTTGTTTAGGCAAAACCAGTTGGCCTCAAAGCAATCACTCTAAAGCTGATTGAGAGGCCAACGACAAATGCTGACCCCATCTGAACAAGTAAGCGCAACTGATCTATTGTGTTATGTAAATATAACTTTCTGCTTGTCTGTGTTGAGTTTAGGCAATTTTCAAGTAATTATAAGTATACTTAAATTTCATGACTCGGCTTGGACTCGAACCACTATACCTATCATACCACCAACCTCCAGATCCAGAGTCCACCATGATAATAATTGAGGTTGAATATCAGAGGGCAGTATAAAATGAACTGCATATATTAAGCAGAAATAAAGAACCATCCAAATATGAGTAAATATACAACCAACAAAAGATTTTTTTTTATATGATCGAATGTATGTATGTTTCATAGAGCTACCTACCCATTTTTTAGGAAAGTTGGTTTCTGTTGGGTTCATTCCAAATAAATAATGCTGTCCAAATAAGTAATTTTTTAAAAAAGTAAAAGGGTTCCATATACCTTATCGAACCCTTTTACGAAAATGATTATGGTACAGGAACACTATATGGTTTGGCAACACTGTGCAGTGTGCAGCGTGCATAAAATAAAAAAAATAAATAGTTTAAAAAAGTTAAAATTAAAAATAGTTTTTGGTAAAAATTTTGGTGTTTCACGAATATATTTAATTAATTAGGTAGGTACTTAAATTACTATCATTAGTAATTATTTATTTATTTTTAATTACTTGACATTGATTAGACCTTTTGACAATCTTACATTATAAAAACAAGATCCATTCATATTTCACATTTCATATTATTCACACACTGATTGCTCCATCTCCTGAATCACAAGTATCACAACACCTAGAAAACTGAAATTTGGTAGGAATATTCCTTTTGTGAGTTTTGCAGTTTTGTGGTCTAGGTGTGCAATAAGAAAGGATTTTGCGAAAATCTAAACCGATCCTGAGATATGATCAATTTTTGATTGCTAAAATCTCCATAAGAAATACACAGGAAGCAGAGACTGTGGGAGAGAATAAATGTTCGGCTCTTGACCAACATTTTGTTTTGTTTATGTACCTATCTATCTATTGATCTCTTCCCATTTTTGATTTCCCTCCCAGACATCATGTTTTGTTCATCTGATCCCAACAAAATATCAAGTGCTATGCTGCCTAGTAATATTGTAAGTAGGTATATTAACTAGGTACACAAAATAGATCAGAGCAGTCTAGCTGAGGGACTATAAGCAGAGAGTAGATCAGCATTTAGCTAGGGAACTAAAAACAGGGAGTAGACCAAATTTCCTTATGCTGTATCAACAGCAAAGGTTGAGGGCAAGGGGCATATATCTGCTCGGTAAATTTTGTTTAGGCAAAACCAGTTGGCCTCAAAGCAATCACTCTAAAGCTGATTGAGAGGCCAACGACAAATGCTGACCCCATCTGAACATGGGAAAAGGCAAAATAGATTAGTGTAGAACTTTAAAAAAAAAAAAAATGGATATCTGGCCCAGACTAATCAGCTTGGAAGGTAGTAAGTATGTACCTACATATTTTGACTTTATATGTGCTACATCAATAAGTCCCAAACTGGGGTCCATGTCACCTGAGGGGGCTGTGAAGGACTTCAAGACCCCCGGGAAGATCACATAAAATACATCAAAGGAGCTGTGGAGCATTCACCTAAATAATATCTTTTCACTCTTATTAATTTCAGATGATGAGAAAATCTCCAAGGACAAAATCAGATGTTTTCACCATTGATTCAAAGTCCCTCTTGCAAATGAGTTCAAAAGAGGCAATAAGTCTTATAGACTTGAGAGATCAGATGAGAAAACAGTTCTCACCTCAAGAGCTTGATTTTTTTCAGTATAATTACAATTTGAAAATGCTGGATATTCGGCAATTGGACAGAATTTATTTTCAAACTTCTGCTCTCCCATATTTTATGAGCAGCATGAGTGGAAATCATTCTGGAAGTAAGTCATCTCTGACCACCAAACAAAATAAAGGATCCAAACTTTCAGATAGTATATCTCTTTCAGGGTCTCATCAAAGTATTCAAACTGACTCAGAATATTTATATGAAAAAACTGAAGACTTAAAAGCTAAAAGTAGACATTCTTTTCCTCTTGAGAACAAAGAAAACAACCAACATAATAGATCTTATGACAAAGGAGTTTTCAAACATTTAAATGATAATGAAAATACTGTGGAAGAGGCATCTTCATCTCAGTGTTCTCAGGTTGGAGATTTTATATATGATGTTGTCTTTGGGGACTGTGGTGAGAACCAAATTTATCATGTATACAAGAAATCCCAAGCCCATATTATTGAAGATATTCACAATCGTATTCTTGAAAAATTGAAAACCAATTCATTGGTAACCTGTCCTCTAAAATTACGTAACAAAATGGTAATTAACATTAGCAACAGATGGTACCGAGCTATCATTACATCATGGCCTCCAAGAATTCCAGGTAGCATATTGGTCAAACTGGTTGATGTTGGACGATATATAGATGTTGATAAACAAAATATTCATTGCTATGAAATTCCATCTGAAATTTGTCAAAAACCTCTTTCTTTTCAAATAAAGGTGCATAGTGTGACTGAGAATGTAAGTGTTGGTTGTATTGCCACAGTAGAACAATTGAACAACAACAAACCTGTAGATGTTAATGTGCTTCAAGTTATTGGTTTTGATGACAATGGAATGTCTGTTATTACTTCAAGCTCTACAAATGATAAAATTACCAGTGATGTCCCTGTTACTTTGAACAATCCTATAACAGTATTAATGTTGTCCAAAGATGGTGATTGCAACTGGGTACAAGATAAAAAAATGTTGGACGTTTTTGTAGACTGGTATGAGATTCTGGAACAAAACAAATCTGAGTTTACTCAAACACCACAATGTGGTGATTATTGTTTGAAAAAATATGATGATGTTTGGTGTAGAGCTGTTGTCAGAAATGAAAACCCTCTCAAAATATTTTACATTGATTATGGAAATGAGGAAGTAGTTTCCAACCCAAAACACTTGAAACCAATGCCATCATTATGTCTCTCTCATGAACCTTCAGCTTTTAAAATCAAATGGGCAAACAGAAAAAATGAGAATATTACATTCCAATATAAAGAAGAATTGAACATCATCCCTGTGCAAGCATTGGGTGACAATACTTACCTAGGAAAATATTTTACATTGATTATGGAAATGAGGAAGTAGTTTCCAACCCAAAACACTTGAAATCAATGCCATCATTATGTCTCTCTCATGAACCTTCAGCTTTTAAAATCAAATGGGCGAACAGAAAAAATGAGAATATTACATTCCAATATAAAGAAGAATTGAACATCATCCCTGTGCAAGCATTGGGTGACAATACTTACCTAGTTCTCAAACAAGGTGAATCCTTGACACAAGAAGATTGGAGCTACAAGGATAATCTAATCAACACGTGTGGTGGAAGCCTTGTGATAAACAGACTCCAAGAAGTCCAAGTTGTAGATAAAACTGATGAGTTCATAGTGGGAACAGCATCTCCCAACAGTAATATTGATTTCTATAGTAACATCAATGATCTTGGTAGAAAAGATAAAACACATGATATTGATTATGAAGACATAAAGGAAAAAGATTATATCCTCGTATTAGATCACAACACTCAACATTGGCACCGTGCTCAGCTTATCAATCAAAAGAATTCAACTTTCTACTTGATTGATACAGGTAAGACTTGCAATTTACCAAAGCGGTTCAAAAGTTTACTGCCAAACTTTTGGGACTTACCACCAAAAGTTATGCAAGTCAAAATAAACAAATCTCTGTTGAAGTTATGTGAAGTGAAGGACACCATTGAAATTGTACCTTTGTGCATTTCCAACACGCATACTGTCGCATCTCAGCTGATCTCATCTCCTCAGTTTGCACTAGAATCACCCCTGCCTTTACCATTGAATAAGGACATGAGAGTTCATTTCGCAAATACTGACACTGTTGAGGGAATTTTAACATTTCTTACCTGGATTTTCAAGACTTTCTAGATATGTGACAGAGCACAAGATTTGTTTGAATATTGCTAATGAGATGGAACACGTAGAATACGTAGATTAAGAATATGGGTATTTGAACTCTCTACAAAAACACGATTTACAGCAAAAATAAATGCACAACGTTTAATGCTTTAATGTTAAAGTATTGAAAGTATCTGGTGACAAGGTAACTGTGTTCATCCTGGACTTGGGCGAAATTGACATCGTCAGTGCTAGAGAATGTAGAGAGTTGCCTAATCATGTTTATGCAGAACCTCCTTGCACAGTTAGAACGAACCCTTTGGATTCTGTTCTTCATTTGGAATCCAATATGGAAGTGACCATTTTACCTATAAAGGAAATCTCGCGGCGTTTATATTCTGTGAAGATTATAGACTAAGTGAATGTCTACATTAGCTCACCAAGTCTTGACTTACCATATTAGCCCTTGTATTATGAATCACATACTTCATTGTGACCAGTGTGACCACTTGTATCCATCAAAGCAAGGGAAACCGAAGGCTTGATGTGCCAATGGTTTTTTTTCTTTTATTTTTATAAATTTACGGGACGGGTCCCATTTATTATTATAAGTTGCAAGAATTGTGATTTTTTTTAAATTACATTATGGATTTGGCTTGGGAAATTTTGCTTTTGTCTTGAAGGGGTTTTCAGCTGTCTGAGGTTTTGATGTGAGAGGAGGACTTTGAAAGGAAAAATGGGACTTTTTGTTTGTTCTTTGAGACGTATTTTTCGTATTTTTACATTTTTCATCCTAATTTTAATGGGTACCTATAAAATGATTGTGGCATATTCCCACCGTATTTATAATTATTTATTATTATTTTTATCTTTCTGTTTCATTATCGATGCTGTATGTTTGCACAACCTTGTTTTTGTTTATTTATATTTTTACTTTCTTACTTTAGGATTAGGTGTTACATTTCGAGTATTTACGTTCTCTGTACCCTTGTGATAATCAATATTGTTGCAATTCTTGTATTTTTACATGATTCTCTATATGTAGTGTATTTTATTTCTCGAAACCAATTAAATATACGAGTAGGTATAGGTACTATTGGACTTACCTACCTATGTTTTGATAAATTATTTTATTATTTCAAGTTTTCAAATCAAAAAATAATAATACCTAAAAATATTACTACATATTATACTCTACAATTATATTTGTTGGAATTAAATAAAAAGAAACAGTAGAAACATCATGTTTTTTATTATGTACACATAACTTCCCATAATAAAATATCTGGGATTTATTTACAGCCATACTTATATTACGAATTTAATATATCTTGTTTGATTTAAAAATTAAAACCAATATCTACACATATTTTTAGTCAATTTAGTTGTAACAATCAATTCTTCACAGAGGATAACGCTCCAAGGGCACTTCCCACTGCTGGCTAATTCCCATTTTAGAAGTCATCTTCCCTCTGCGTTCGAGTGTTCCGAAATCAGAATGGTTTTCCCCACTCTACGTTCGAGGGTTCAAAATGGTTTTCTTCCCATAATAAGAATGAAGTTGAAGTCCACGTTGAGTTCTATATTATCAGGATCATCTTGGACGCCTATTTGATCGAGCAAACTGAAATCAAAAGCAAGGAAGCAAAAAATTATCACTATGTATGTAGTTAGTTTGGAGGGGGCACGGTTGGTCCAGTGGTAACGCGTTTGCTTGCCATGCAGAAGGTCCCGGGTTTGAATCCCACCATCGACAAAAATTTGTACTCGTTTTTCGATTGCAAATATTTCAACGGGTTACTTTCTGGTGTTCTCGTGTTGACCCAGCACCTAAATGGGAAGTATTGTGCCCCTTCTCGCCCATCTGACGAAAGGCAAACTACGGGATGGGCATGCCACGCCACAGGCCACATCAAGCGTACTATAGGCGTCAGCGGTACAGCAGTTGTTTCATTGCTACGAAATAAAAAACGAACGCGCGGTGAAAACACTCATCTTTTTTAAAAAAAAAAAAAAAGAAAAAAAACTATGAGCGCGCGCGCGATGATTATCAGGCTAGTTAACAAAAACCTTGGGGCAGTCGCCAAGGTCGTGGGTTTGATTTCGAGTTGGGGGCTAAAACAGATTGGGAACGTTCGGTCTCGAACGGCTGTTTTTTTCCCCATCCTGTCTCTTCCTCTCTTTCATTTCAGGACGAGAAGACGGAGTTATTTTTTTTTTTATAAAGAGGTTAAACATGGTGGAACTGTAACTGGTATGGTCTTATCGTCCGCGAAATCGAAAGAGAGAAGGAAGAGACAGGATAGAGCGAGAAAGCCAGCCGTTCCGAGAACGAACATTTATTCCATCAGGATAATAAATCCGCCCGCGGGATCAGGGAAATCGAACCCGCGGCGGCCTAGCGCTTACCAAGCAAACGACGCGCACCAACAAAGCCTCAAAGAACTAGGCTGGCTCGGAGTAGTAGGCTTCGTGTTCGTTTGCCGCACAATCAAATCAAAAATTTTAAAAAAAAAAAAAAAAAAAAAAAAAAAAAATGGGAACAATAAAAAGCCCAAAAGTAAAGATATATTTTCTTTATTTAATATACCTTATTTATACTGTCGGCTAAAAGTAAGGTTTACAACCCACCATCTACGTATAAAAAGTCATAAATTTAGTCGGGGTGAAGACCATTTATAGGTAAGGCCAAAGTTGAAAGGTGTGTCAAAACATAGTCAATCGAAGACAAGTTGAATGTATATATATATGTTGTAGAGGCAGTGTGGAGGGTTCAGTGGACATCGATCGACGGCCGGTCGACTATGTTTGTATGGACAAATCTTAATTTCTTTTTGATCCGCCAGGGGTGTAACTTACCTATCCTGGAAGTCATTGAGGACACCAAGGGCTTCCTTTTCGCCTTTCTGGAGGTAGAAGTTTTGCATAGTGGAGGTGGACGCTATGTAGGACACCAGGTCTGATACTGTACTGTGTAGAGTGACGTGCATGGTTTCATCTCTGTGGGATATAGAGAATAGAATATAGAACAAGTATCTTGTTCTTTTTTTAGAAGAGTTTATCACCTGAAGAGTTTATCACCCAAAATAGAAGAGTTTATCACCTGCGAACAAGGAGAGCTGACCCTAACAGTGGACACTGATGTAGGATTAAAGCAAGGGAGATATATATCTCTTTCTTTTTTAATACTGCCAGTATACGACTGAAAAGTTCCTTTACTCTCGCAGTCTAAATTTGGTCGGATTAGATGGGAATTAGGTCGGTTAAAATTAGGCTTGCCAAACGTCCCGAATTGGCCGGGACAGTCCCGAATTTCAGGGGGTGTCCCGGCGTCCCGTTCAGTTTTTCATTTGATTAAACCCCACGCTGGTCTACTCCCTGATTACAGTCTCCCACCTAGACTAAGCTGGACGACTCCCTGATTAAAGTCCCCCACGCTGGTCTGCTCCCTGATTAAAGTCCCCCACCTAGACTAAGCTGGACGGCTCCCTGATTAAAGTCCCCCAGCTAGACTAAGCTGGACTACCCCCTGAGGTCCCCCAGTCAGAATGGGACTGGAGTACTAACACATCAATACTCTTAATTGAGAATTTACATCTCAATTAGGCAATTACGAGTAGATACTCAGTTAGATCAATTATTGTTAGCTATGGTGGTAAGTAGGTACCTATATCTAAGTAGACAGGTACTTGCTCATCTTCTCCTTTTTTCCGCCAGACAATAAGCAAAAACCAACAACTAATGAACATCATTAAGCTTGATTTTTCGCCAAAAATGGTCGCTAATTTGCGTTTGTTTTTACATTTCCATACAGATATAGACCTGAGCTGACCCTAACAGTGGACACTGATGTAGGATTAAAGCAAGGGAGATATATATCTTGTTCTTTTTTAATACTGCCAGTATACGACTGAAAAGTTCCTTTACTCTCGCAGTCTAAATTTGGTCGGATTAAATGGGAATTAGGTTGCAACTTTTCTCTCAAAACTTTCCTATCTAATCACACTAGTCTGGCTGGGGGACCCTAAACAGGGAATAGACCAGTGTCTTAGGGGACTATAGATAGGGTTCAGAGCAGTCAAACCCTAACAAACAAGCTGGAGGTTACAATTGTAGGGTTTATCATGATAAACCCTTTAAGGGTTTATCATGCTTCAAAAGAAAAGCACAGGTAATTTAGCATCAAGTGACATGAAAAGGAGATTTAAATGACATTTTTGGTTTGCCAACACTCACACTTAACTTAAATTTTCCTGGACTTAAAGCTGACACGTACCTCAATCTTATATTATAAGAACAAGATCCATTCACTCATTCACATTTCACACACTGATCGCTCTATCTCTAGAACCACAACACCTAGAAAGCTGAAATTTGGTAGGGTTATTTCTATTATGGTCTAGTGTGCAATAAGAAAGGATTTTGCGAAAATCTAAATCGATCCTGAGATATGATCAAATTTCCATCGCTAAAATCACCATAAGAAATACACAGAGTGCAGAGACTGCGGGAGAGAAAACTTTTCCTCGCTCGCCTAATATTTGAGTGAAAAAAAAGTCTCATCCCTAAAGGAGATTCGGCTAAAAAGCTATGCCAGTAGGAATTGTAACTGCTGAGGTCTCATCGTCCCGAAATCGAAGGGAGAAGGAGGACTCTGAGGACAGGAGCAACCCAGCCGTTTATTCAGATAACGATCCTTATCTGTTTAGGTTTATAAGGAGATGAAGTTCTGTCCCGGGCGGGAATCGAACGCGAGATCTAGCGCTTACAAGCCAGACGCGCTACCCTCCAAGGCCAGCCATTCACTATCAGGTAGACCTGACGACAGGTACAACTGATCAGGTCTACCTGATAGTGAGTGGCTGGCCCAAGCTGAAAGCAACAACAAGAAACCCTGACACTTCTTCGCGTAGTCTACAGGCTACAGATAGTACTGACACCATATATCTTGTATCTTATCCCAGGAAAGGTTCCGCTGAGAAGATCCAATGTCTGGACAGTTCTGTCCCTCTGGTATGCGCAGGCCAGTGTGCGCACTGGTTCAGTTTGCCACAGTTCTATTCAGAGACGTCCCGGGTCCTCATGCCAGGGGGACTACTAGCGGGTTTATATATATACTTGTTTAGTTTGGACGTTTCGGGTTTGAATTCCAGACCCGTCTTCAGCAGATTTTCTTCAACTATAAGTCCAGGAAAATTGTAAGTTATGAAAAGGAGATACCTACGTAGAATTGACTTTTTTTCAATCCGACTGAGATTCGAACCCGCACCCTCCAGTTGCCTTACCTGACTAGGGGCTCTTGGTTGAAGAGGAAAGACTGGAATCCGGGTGTCGAGTATTTGCCAATGTACAGCGTTTTGCTTTGCTCAGGCATGAAGTCTTTCAATTTATCCAACATAAGCTGAAATACAAACAAAGTTTCCATTGAGGACATTGAGGTGTGTCCAAATATAAAAGGCATGCTTGAATAATCGATATCATACCTAATTATTTGAATGCGCGGGCTACTACATTAGTACGTAACTTGAACTTGAGAGAGCGTCATTGTTCTTCACCTCAGTTTTTGTATAAGTATTATAACTTTATAAATGGAAATTTTCGCCTCCGTATTCAACCTCCCATGTGGTCTAGTGGCTAGGATACCTGGCTTTCACCCAGGAGGCCCGGGTTCGATTCCCGGCATGGGAAATTTTTTTGCTCGTCCGGGATATTCATTTTGTATGCACAACACCTTCGGGAAAAATGGGTACCTATACCAGCGATTTCCAACTAGCGGCATGCGAGCCACATATGGCCCGCCAGACCATTTTTATGGCCAGCCAAGGTTTTTTGGGTGGGCCCCACTTTTTTTTGCTCTTTTTATTATGGGGTGGACGAAAATGTGGAGCACCCAACCCCCCCTCAAGAAAATCCTCGGATACGGGCCTCCTAACTTGTGTATGTGGTCTGTGAAGTACCTGCCGATGTAGCACGTGGCCCGCATACACATGGAAGTTGGAAATCTCTGCCCAATAGGTAGGTACCTATTACCTAAAAATTAGTTCACAACTTACCTTTTCAACGCAATGTGAAATGGGCTTGTCCTTATAGTGAGGCGCGGGCAGCAGATACCCGTAGACCGCTAGTAGTCCCCCTGGCATGAGGACCCGGGACGTCTCTGAATAGAACTGTGGCAAACTGAACCAGTGCGCACACTGGCCTGCGCATACCAGAGGGACAGAACTGTCCAGACATTGGATCTTCTCAGCGGAACCTTTCCTGGAACAAGATACAAGATTATATGGTGTCAGTACAATCTGTAGACTGCGCGAAGAAGTGTCAGGGTTTCTTGTTGTTGCTTTCAGCTTGGGCCAGCCACTCACGTTTAGGTAGACCTGCACCGATATACCTGACACCTGGTGAGCACACACACTATCAGGTAGACCTGTACCGGTATACCTGACACCTGGTGAGCACACACACTATCAGGTAGGTACTGATTGAAAATAGAAAAATGGACATTGTCTGGCATTCCCCGTTTTCACCATTACCGCCTGACAATTGCGGAAAATAGGATTTAGGTAAAAGAAAGCTACAAAACTTACATATGGTGTCTGCAGTAGGGTGTGTAGACCAGTAACTTTTGAAGAAATACTGTGCAGAACAACGACACCAAATAAAAACCAAAATCTCCCGATTGCGCTTTTGAGCTTGTCCCTACGAAGGTGCGTAGACTTATCTTTTATTATTTTAAATAAAAACTAATAAAAAATCGAAAACACGGTAAACTTCTTTAAAACACGATTTTTTTTCTTTTAATTTAGGTATTTTCTATTTTTTTTTTTTATTATTATTTCTTTTTTGTCACTATCAGTAGGCACGAGGTAAAAATTCACAGTGCTGCGGCCGGAACCACAACCCATGTCCAGAGCTGTCTCATAGGGGGGTGAAAGCTAGGGAAGGGACGATCAAAGAAAGAAATGGGTTAGAATGGTTAGATAATTGGCCGAACAAAGTGAAGTACAAAGTTTTAACTTGACGATTCGTGCGACCTTAACCCGACTTTTAGGGCTGTCTACCCCTACACCCAAGTCTCGGAGTGGACTTTTTGGGTACGGAGTTAATGCTTTCTAATTCCTAACTGAGCTTGAAGATCTGCCCCATGAGACGAAAAAGATTGTTTGTCTTTGGGGCGTGTTCTCGATAGCACTTATGAAAACTCTGATGGGCAAAAAATTGACATCATCGTCATCACAATTCCATAATGTTTTTGTTGGAAAAAAGTGACGGAAAACAAAATTTAATAGGTACCTAATAACATTAGAGTTTACCGTTTTTTTTTTTTTTTACGACATGAAAATATTTGCCCCATATAGGGATAATAAAGTACCGACCTCCTCGTACATAAACCTGGGTATGTTGTTTTGGTATCGCAATAAAAATAATATGTACAATGTAAGTACCTAAGTGTTTTTTGTACGTCGTACATGGGTAGGTAAATAATTATGTACATAGATGTCTTTAAATTATGCTGATTTAAACTTTAAGTTCGACAAAGATAAACAAGTACATAGGTACCTACACGTATCTATTTATACTTACTACGCCGCTCTTCAAAGTCTTTATCTAGGTAGGAACCTAGGCCAATTTCAAAAGTATATCTATCTAATACATAAGATCACAAAACATTCTTATATACTTACTTATATTATGTAGAAATAGGCATAACCTAAGCATTCAGATACCTAATATCTCACCAAGTCACAACATATCTATAAATTTCTATGTATTAATCCATGTACCTAATTTTATGATCAAGGTTTCAAGGTAATCAGCTAGTGAGCCAGATAACTTGTTGTTTACCAAACCTGGTTCTATTGCTATTGCATACCGAGCTGACTATTAATAGATCGGTAACAATAGTTTGAACCGAGGTGAGCCTTTTTAATAAAAGTGTCACCTATAATAGTACACTAAACAATCAGCTGATTGGACTTTTTTGAAAAGACTCACCGGAGCTTCGGTTCAGTCAATTGGGCACTTAAACAGTGTGTTCATAAAGTTCACGACTCTTTTTCCCACAAAGAAAAGTCAAATATTGTACCTGTTTTACAACTGATAAATACGAAAACACTGCACGATCTCACACTGGAGTCACTGGTTTGTTTACTAGCGTTCTACCGTCTCCAAACTAGGATATCCAGTTAAAGTGCATTCCAGTCAAGGCCGTTTTTCTGTTTCCTCTATTGGAGCGCAGCCATAAAACCCACAACCAGGAAGTTTTGGACTGACAGGCCGAGGTAGGAAGGCGTTGCAAAAAAAGTCATAAATATCGAGTCCCATAGGTGTGCGGTGCGGTCTACCTTGTAAGCGCTATGTCGCGGGTTCGAATCCCACCCGGGCGGATTTATCGTCTCTTCTTAACCCTTTCACCCCGACTTATTTTAGGACTAGAATCTTTAATTTTTTTGTGATCAGGTATTATTATTTGGGCTATAAGACAAGTAAGGCCTCTACAAAGTTTTATGTCCTCCTCCTAGGTCACTGAACAAAAATCGATCTGGAGACAAAACCAGATAAAGGTATGAAATAGTAACTACAAAACTTATTACCTTTACACGTTCGTGTATCCATTGTATCATATAAAGGTAATAAGTTCTGTAGTTACCTATTTCATAACTTTATAACCTAGGATGTCTAATATAAACATATTTAATAATAAAACCAGATAAGTTAGCCAAGTGAATTTTACTGACGTCTTTGGTCATAATGTCACAAACAAAATGTTTGAAAACCCCTGGAGAGCGATTTTTTTCGAAAGGTCTGGGATGATATACCTATGTAAAATGAGAAAGTATTGCAATCGGTCCAAATTTTCAAAATGGGGAAATACTTGGAAATAGATATCGGTTTTAGGGCCCCCTGATTCCAAAAAGTGATATCTTTCCCAAGCAAATGGATGACGTTTCCAAGTAAGCATTGTGCAATGAGGAGTGAAATATTAGGACTGGCTCAGGTCAGGACCAGGCTTCTGGCTCTTTCAAGCCGATGGTGGACAACTCGAAGATTACCACAGTGGTACTGATTGAAAATAGAAAAATGGACATTGTCTGGCATTCCCCGTTTTCACCATTACCGCCTGACAATTGCGGAAAATATTGTCAACGTACAACTGATGATTGGGCGTGATACCAGTGTTCTTCGACGCATGATATCACGTGAGGTAAGACTGGACATGACATCACATGAGCTCACGTGACATGAGGGCAGTGTGTTTCTACCTTTATTCCTACCATTAAAGTAGGTATCAAAAGAAAAAGTTCGCACAGGTCACCCTCCAGTCAAAATTTTCTTAGGACAGCCACTCACTATCAGGTACACCTGTGAGTGCTCATCAGGTATTAGGTAAACCTGCAGACAGGCGGATAGTTTCAGACGTACCTGATGTAAGGTCTACCTGATAGTGAGTGGATGGCCTCAGGTGATTAAGTGGGGATATTCAAAAAGGCAAAACGGTCAACGGGCTATTCAGAATCCCCGAAGAGCCCATATAATAAGGATCTTGAAGGCAGAAAGTAGAAACAAACTGCCCTCACGTCACGTGAGCTCGTGATATCATGGGGAGTCATGTTTCGATTGGCTCCTCTGGTGAGTAGGTACACGGTTCAGAGCCTGTCAACGTAATTATGTTATACAGAAAATAAAAATATATACTTATTGAAATGGAATGTAGTGTGGTTCTTACCTCGTAACTGATAAGATAGGGCTTACCAGAAAGTGAGTCAGGATATAGAGTAAAGGATACCTGTCAACGTACAACTGATGATTGGGCGTGATACCAGTGTTCTTCGACGCATGATATCACATGGTGTAAGACAGGACATGACATCACATGAGCTTATGTGACGTGAGGTCAGTGTGTTCTACCTTGATTCCTGCCATTGAAGTATCAAATGAAAAACTTTGCACTATCGCAGATCACCCTCCAGTCAAAATATTCTTTGGTGATCAAATGGGGATATTCCCTTCTGCCGTTCAATAAGTCACAGTACGTTCACTCCCATCTAAATCGCATGTAAAATGTTATATTTCACCGTTCATTGAACGCACTGTGACTGGAGCGTGACCTGAACGGATAGCGGTTGACCGGACTAAAAAACTGTCTTAGTCCAGTCAAATCGTCACGGAACTTACGCTTCGTTCATTGAACGTACTGTGACTGGAACGTGACCTGAACGGATAGTGGGTTGACCGGACTAAAACCACTGCCTTAGTCCAGTCAAATCGTCACGGAACTTACGCTTTCTCCCAGATAGTCTGTTATTTTCTTCACCAGCTGCTCTGGGGTGCCAGGACGAAACTTGGTGTTATTCAGGAGTATGTTCTGCGACACCTGTTTCAGGTTGAGCATGCTCTTGAGCGCCATCTTGCAGCTGTGAACAGAAGTATCACATTTTTTTTTGTTTTATTTTAGACCTCGAATTAAAGGTTTTAATTGACAAGAATTTGCCATGATCGGTGGAACAATTTAGTAAGACTGAAATCAGAGTGAAATATTAGGACTGGCTCAGGTCAGGACCAGGCTTCTGGCTCTTTCAAGCCGATGGTGGACAACTCGAAGATTACCACAGTCATACTGATGGAAAACAGGAAAATGGACATTGTCTGGCATTCCCCGTTTCCACCATTACCGCCTGACAATTGCGGAAAATAGGATTTAGGTAAAAGAAAGCCACAAAACTTACATATGGTGTCTGCAGTAGGGTGTGTAGATCAGTAACTTTTGAAGAAATCCTATTCAGAACAACGACACCAAATAAAAACCAAAATCTCCCGATTGCGCTTTTGAGCTTGTCCCTTATACTAAGAGGTGCGTATACTTATCTTTTATTATTTTAAATAAAAACCAATAAAAATCGAAAACACGTTAAACTTTTTTGATAAACACGTTTTTTTGTACCAATATAAAAGGTACATTCATATGTATAATGAAAATAATAATATATCCTCACTGTAATAATTATACATGAAAAGAAATACAAGACTGCAAATCAAAAACTATCCCTAGATTGTGAAAATGAAAAAAATAAAGGAAATCTACATTAGGACATCACAATACACCAGACAAATTGCAACCGAACTTAGCATCAAAAGGCCTCAACTGGTAAAGGGCTATTTTTCGGGCTAACTGAGAATTTATATCCTACTAAGGCATGGCCGTTCCTTAAGGCATGGCCGTTATTGTCACTCATCCATTTAGTGGTCTTGCTCGGCGTAGTTTAACAAAAAAGAACCGGAAAATAGCCTATGACCTTCACGGGAGTGCAAGCAATAAGTTCACAAAGTTTCATAGCAATGGGGCTCAACCACTTTTTTTTTTCTTCGCTGATAAAGGAAGTTCGAAACACGCTGATTTCAATAGAAATGCTTAAAATTTCATATAATGAAAATAATAATATACCTATCCTTACTGTAATAATTATATGTACATGAAAAGAAATACAAGACTGCAAATCAAAAACTATCCCTAGATTGTGAAAATAGAAAATGAAAAATTAAAGGAAATCTACATTAGGACATCACAATACACCAGACAAATTGCAACCGAACTTAGCATCAAAAGGCCTCAACTGGTAAAGGGCTAAGAGCGAATTTTTTTCGATAGGTCTGGGATGATATATTCTACTTTTAAAAATAATGATTCTGTGGGACGTATTGTCTCTTCAGGGGTGAAAGGGTTAAGTCTCGTTATTACTTTCCATTACTAGCGAAGCTATAGGTACTATGTAAAATGAGAAAGTATTGCAATCGGTCGAAATTTTCAAAATGGGGAAATGCTTGGAAATATCGGTTTTAGGGCCCCCTGATTCCAAAAAGTGATATCTTTCCCAAGCAAATGGATGACGTTTCCAAGTAAGCATTGTGCAATGAGATTAGCTGAACACAATGCATGATAATTAAGTACTACGCACAACAACACTCATTCCAAATTATTACCCAAATTACGTGGGAAAACAAAAAACAATCAATTTTTTTTCTTAAATTGGCGAATCGCGACACTTTCGTACGTCACTTCTTATCAGGATGAGTATGTAAAATGTTTGTTGGTTTCAAGAAAAATTAAGTACTACGCACAACACTCATTCCAAATTATTACCTAAATTACGTGGGAAAACAAAAAAACAATCAATTTTTTTTTCTTAAATTGGCGAATCGCGACACTTTCGTACGTCACTTCTTATCAGGATGAGTATGTAAAATGTTTGTTGGTTTCAAGAAAACAAAAATACTCATAATAATAAAATAAATAAGAAAACACAAATATTCATAATAATAAAATGAATTGAATTTCTTTGTGTTATTACGCCACATTTTTTTGTAATCATGATCACTCCAGAATAGGTGGTGGCTTTCATAAATATTCCAATATGTATATCTAAGCATCCCATGTTTACCTACAAATGCTGGCACCGGTTGCTATGCGCATTTAAATTATATAGCTCATTATCCTTATGCGGACACCCCCATATCAAAGCATCCCATGTTTACCTACAAATGCTGGCACCGGTTGCTATGCGCATTTAAATTATATAGCTCATTATCCTTATGCGGACACCCCCGCAACAGAAAATCACGGAATCGACCGTTTGCATGGTACATTTTTTTTTTTTTTCAGATCGACCGGGAATCGAACCCTCGACCGTTAAAAAACAGTGTAAGCAATGTGCAATGTTTCACGCACTGACATACGCATGTCAGGGTTAAATGGTTAACCTACGAGTTATGTAGTCATTATCTAAGCATCCCATGTTTACCTACAAATGCTGGCACCGGTTGCTATGCGCATTTAAATTATATAGCTCATTCATTATCCTTATGCGGACACCCCCGCAACAGAAAATCACGGAATAGATCGTTTGCATGGTACATTTTTTTTCAGATCGACCGGGAATCGAACCCTCGACCGTAAAAAACAGTGTAAGCAATGTGCAATGTTTCACGCACTGACATACGCATGTCAGGGTTAAATGGTTAACCTACGAGTTATGTAGTCACTCTTATGTCCAGAGGACACAAGGTATCTAGTTATCTACGCATGTTTCTTCTTCCATTGAGAATGTAATGTAAATGCAGTTTGTGTTATTATGTCACAACTTTGGTGCTCACTGCAGCACTGTAGGATTTTCCCCATCTCAATAATCCTAAAATCCAATGTTTACCTACCATGCTGGCACCGGTCGCTATGCGCATTTATATGTCATAGCCACTCATTTTCCTTAGTTATCTACGCATGTTTCTTCTTCCATTGAGAATGTAATGTAAATGCGGTTTGTGTTATTATGTCACAACTTTGGTGCTCACTGCAGCATTGTAGGATTTTCCCAATATCTCAACAATCCGAAAATCCAATGTTTACCTACCATGCTGGCACCGGTCGCTATGCGCATTTATATGTCATAACCACTCATTTTCCTCACGAGGCTGAGTGGGCCCCGCAACAGCCAGTCACGGAATCAATCATTTGCATGATACAAATTTCTTGACCCCGCCGGGAATCGAACCCGGGTCTCCCGCGTGCAAGACGAGCGCAGTGACCACTACGCCATGGGAGCTGACTCTTTCTTTGAGAATCAAGTCGCGTATCTTTCTGAATACTAGGTGTTTAATTCAGAATCAAGTGGCGTAACTTTTCGATTCATCATCTGTTTCAATCCTAAGATTGGTTACAGGGTGTTACAAGAACTTTTCGATTACAGGGTGTTTAATTGAGAATGGGGAACATGGCTATGGTAGGATGGAATTCATGGAATGCGTGTCTTTATTCTAGGGTAGAAATGCCTTTTTGGGTATTAGGAGAAAGGAGTTTTTTTTCCCTTCTTCAAGAGGTTTGATAGAAGGAACTGTAACTACTGAAGTCTTAGTACTGAGTAACATCAATTATTGTTAGCTATGGTGGTAAGTACCTATATCTAAGTAGACTGGTACTTGCTCATCTTCTTCTTTTTTCCGCCAGACAATAAGCAAAAACTAACAACTAACTAATGAACATCATTAAGCTTGATTTTTCGCCAAAAATGGTCGCTGATTTGCGTTTGTTTTTACATTTCCATACAGATATAGACCTAGGGATTGATTACACATTCACCTCTAAGGTACATATGTACTCTTTTACATAACATAAAGAGACAATCATAATAACTATAGGTAGGTAACACCTATGTATACCTATCTATTATGTATAATTGTAGATGCCACAAGGGACTTGGAACAATGCAGTCCATGATTAGTTGATAGCTGGTGATGAAATTTGCATGTTTGACATTCGTCTCTTCAATGAAAACTGTTTTACATTCCAAATGTGACTATTTCTATTCACAATATTCACTGAGTTCCTTCTACGCTATTTAAAAATAGAAACTAATAAATGAAAACTGGCATGGAGTCTCCAACTATGATGTGCCATTGCAAAAATCTACCTACTTCCTAAGCCTAAGACCAGCCACAGACGTTCTTGTGAGCTCTCCAGTTAGGCCATCGGCCATCGGTGGTGCATTCAATGTGCTTTCGCCGTGCCTTTAGCTTTGGTGAAGAAACCTGACCGTTATCCGGAGTCCGGAATATCGAATAGGTTTACCGGTGAGATATACCCGTTTATAGGAGTAGGTGTTAGGTTTACCTGACACGTCCTACCATACCTGAACGTCTGTAGCCGACCTAAAGCAAGAAAATTCACTTGTCATAAAGTTAGCTCATGTGTTAGCATAAGAGAGAACTGTTTGCCTGGAATATTATTTGAACATGAATTCGTACGACTTTCAAGCGTATAGGAAATTCTCAATGACACTTTTCCATCTCGGGTCCTGAGGCCCGGTTTGGGGATTATTGTTTTTCTTGTTAGAAACGCGGGGCCTACAAAAAGGCAAAACGGTCAACGGGCTATTCAGAATCCCCGAAGAGCCCATATAATAAGGATCTTGAAGGCAGAAAGTAGAAACAAACTGCCCTCACGTCACGTGAGCTCGTGATATCATGGGGAGTCATGTTTCGATTGGCTCCTCTGGTGAGTAGGTACACGGTTCAGAGCCTGTCAACGTACAACTGATGATTGGGCGTGATACCAGTGTTCTTCGACGCATGATATCACATGGTGTAAGACAGGACATGACATCACATGAGCTTATGTGACGTGAGGTCAGTGTGTTCTACCTTGATTCCTGCCATTGAAGTATCAAATGAAAAACTTTGCACTATCGCAGATCACCCTCCAGTCAAAATATTCTTTGGTGATCAAATGGGGATATTCCCTTCTGCCGTTCAATAAGTCACAGTACGTTCACTCCCATCTAAATCGCATGTAAAATGTTATATTTCACCGTTCATTGAACGCACTGTGACTGGAGCGTGACCTGAACGGATAGCGGTTGACCGGACTAAAAAACTGTCTTAGTCCAGTCAAATCGTCACGGAACTTACGCTTTCTCCCAGATAGTCTGTTATTTTCTTCACCAGCTGCTCTGGGGTGCCAGGACGAAACTTGGTGTTATTCAGGAGTATGTTCTGCGACACCTGTTTCAGGTTGAGCATGCTCTTGAGCGCCATCTTGCAGCTGTGAACAGAAGTATCACATTTTTTTTTTTAGGTTTCACAGAGGGAACTGTAACTGCCAAAGTCTTATCGTCCCGAAATCGAAGAGAGAAGAAAGACAGGACAGGAAAAAGCCAGCCTTTCCGAGAACGAACATTATCCCATCAGGATAAAATCTGCTCCGGGCGGGAATCGAACCCTCGGCCTAGCGCTAACAGGGCAGACGGAAGTACCACATTCATATGATTTAGTGGTATTTTCCTTTCGGGAAAAGTGACCACTGGAAAATTGACAACTACTCTATATCAGACAGTTTCTGTAGTAGTAGTCAATTAATTTTCTAGTAGTCAGTTTCCCGAAAGGTGCTCTGGGAGTCCAAGGGGGCCAAAATCGTTCAAATACATGGGTGACACTAAATGCAAATGGCCCAGACCACAATCTGAGTTTAAACTCGGGGTTCCTTTCACAATTTTTATGGTGGTTGAAATGAAAATCAAGAAAGCCAGTCTAGTTAGCTTAGTTGGTAGTGCGTCTGCCTTGTAAGCGCTAGGCCGCGGGTTCGATTTCCGCCCGGGGTGGATTTTATCCTGATGGGAGATTCTTCAACACCTTTACCAGAAATAGAAATATCTGCTAAAGCACTATTGTCCACAGTGGTGTCTGTTGTTGCTGCTGTCACTGAATCTTCTTTTTCTGTGGTATTCAGTTCACCACTGCTTTTATCATCACCTATGGGATTGCTTTTATCTGAGCAGTTTGGCCAGGCATAAAGTTCGAACAAACATACAAATATTCATTTTTATACAGTGCATTCATAAAGTCCCCCCCCCCACCTTGATTTTTGAACCGATGAATTTAGAAACCTGAAATTTTGTATACGGGCCTATATTTACCTCTAGTTTCTTGTAGGCTATGTAAAAATTCAGGGACTTTTTCAGGGTCGGCCCCAGGGGGAAAACTTGAAAATCTTAAATGAGAACCCTCTGGGGGGGACTTTATGAATGCACTGAATATTAGATGTTTCTACAGCTTTCTAAATGTCAACACATATTACACGACCGACAATGACTTCAAAACCCAAATCTCTTAATACTTATTGTTTCTACAGCTTTCTAAATGTCAACACATATTACACGACCGACAATGACTTCAAAACCCAAATCTCTTAATACTTATTTACATAATATTACTGGTAACCAGATAACTCCTAAAGTTTGCAGCTGATAGCAAATTTAGATATTAGATACATTATATTAAATGTCTGATTGGAAAAATAAATTTATTTACAAAATTAAAAAATGAAAATGAACTGGAGTTGTCAATTTCTAAAAGTAATAATTGATTCAAGCCAAGAACTTGGCATAAAAAAAACTATCTCCTTCCATTATTTTGCAATCTTCTGCGACATAATAGAGTACATTCCAAAATATTTATAATTTTCTGTATTTATATTGCACATTGAAATAATCCTTGTTCATTGGAATTTTTCTCGTAATAATAATGATTCAGTAGGTGTCCACACCTTTATAATTATTATGTTATACAGAAAATAAAAATTTTAACTTATAATAAAAAGGTAGGAAGGCGTTGCAAAAAAAGTCATAAATATCGAGTCCCATAGGTGTGCGGTGCGGTCTACCTATTAAGCGCTATGTCGCCGGTTCGAATCTCGCCCGGGCGGATTTATCTTCTCTTCTTAACCCTTTCACCCCGACTTATTTTAGGACTAGAATATTTAATTTTTCGTGATCAGATATTATTATTTGGGCTATAAGTAAGGGTTCTACAAAGTTTTATGTCCTCCTCGTAGGTCACTGAACAAAAATCGAACTGGAGACAAAACCAGATAAGTTAGCCAAGTGAATTTTACTGACGTCTTTGGTCATAATGTCACAAACAAAATGTTTGAAAACCCCTGAGAGCGAATATAATAAAATAAAAATAGCTACATACTTAATTACTTATGTACAAATTTTTTTCTGTATGGACAATCAAAAGTAAAAAAAAAAGAGTAGAGGACTCAAACCATGTAAACAATATCATGTAGCGTACCTACATGCACATAACAAATGAAATCCTAGCCAAATATATCTTTTCAGTATCTATGAAAGACCCAAGATCACGCATTTCTTCAAAATCCCTTATCCGCGGGAGATGACAGCTCAGTATCTATGAAAGACCCAAGATCACGCATTTCTTCAAAATCCCTTATCCGCGGGAGATGACAGCCTCTAGATATGCAACATAGTTTATCATTAACGTTTATTCACTTCCTACAGTAGCACCAAGTGTAAGTCCATTGGAATGGCGATGACAGCCTCTAGATATGCAACATAGTTTATCATTAACGTTTATTCACTTCCTACAGTAGCACCAAGTGTAAGTCCATTGGAATGGGTAGGATTAGGTTCTGATGGAGCTGTCTCTTTTGTTCCAATTTGGTCAAAGTTATCAGTGAAAGGGTCCGATTTGTCAGATATATCAGAGAGACCATCAATGTCAGCTTTGTTATTGGCTTGTGCAATGTCATTAGCATTGTCAGAGTCTTTCTTGATTTCTTCCACTTCCATTTCTTCTAATTTACCATTTTCAACCTTTTCTTCTTTTGTTTCGTCAGCAGCAGGCTCTAATTCTTTTCGTCGCATTTCAGCTGCATCATTTTCGTCGTCCTTTTTTACATCTTCCGAAGTTTCATTTGCCTTAGGTTCAACACTTGCATCTAATGTTATGTTGTTGGTTGTTACATTTTCAGTTTCTTCAACTTCCATAGACTCAGCATTTGAATTTTCTACTTCTTTATTTTCATTGCTGATTTCAACAGATTCCTCGCTTTTTTCGCCTGAAACTTCATCGGTTTTTACCTTTTCTACATCCTTAGTATCGATTTCATTTGTCTTATTCTCTTCAGATTCTTCAACACCTTTACCAGAAATAGAAATATCTGCTAAAGCACTATTGTCCACAGTGGTGTCTGTTGTTGCTGCTGTCACTGAATCTTCTTTTTCTGTGGTATTCAGTTCACCACTGCTTTTATCATCACCTATGGGATTGCTTTTATCTTCACTAGTACTAGAAGCATCCTCACCTTCATTCAATCTTTCCGATGTGTTTTTGCCATTTCCTATTTCTCTTTTGATGATCATATGATCAGTCACGTTATTTGAATCTTCTTTAGGTTTTCCTGAGTCTTCTTTAGCATTATTTATTCCCTTGTCACTGGTTATACTATCAGCTGTACCATTTGTAATTTCTTCAAGTTTCACTGGGTCTTCTTGACCATTTTCTACAGTTTCATTTAAATTTTCTTCATTTAATACAGTTTTATCTGTGACCTGTTCTTCTGATTCATCAGGAATAGCAACAGTTCCTTCTTCCATGGTTTCACCAAGTTGATTACTGTCATCAATTGGAGAGTCATCAAGAGTGATCTCGGGTTCAGGAGTTTTAGCACTGATGTCATATTCTTCCAGGTCAATGTCTCCTGTGATAGGCTCTGACAAGTCAAGTTTTTCATTTTCTAAAGCTTGTTGAGCTGCATTAAAATTGTCAAGTTGATTCATCATTTTTTCATCTATGGCATTGTACAGGCGTACAATTTTCTTCAAATCCATATGTAGATTGACACAAGCATTATTGACCTTGTCACTTGTATCTAGGTTTCCCTTGTAAGCAAGTCCATACTTGATGAGTTTAGTATTGAAATTGTTAGACAATTTAAAACAAAAGTCTAGAACTTGTTCCATGATACGTTCTACAGGTTCTTTCACCTCGTTTTCAAGAGAAACACTTTCATCATCTTCCTCATCTTCAAAGTCATCAAACTCCTCATCAGAAGAAACATCAGGACAGAACTTACTCTTGGTTTTTCTGGCTGGTCTCTTTCTCTTATTCTTAGCTGCTACTGCTGCTTTCCTTACATATGGTTTTCTAGGCTTAGGAGTGGTAGTAGGAAACTCTATTTTGGGAGAATAATCAATTTTCTTGTGGCGTGTTTGGATTGGTCTATCATCATCACTCAAATCTTCTGTTTTTACCTTAGTCAATGATGCAGGCCCAGGACGCTTGGTAAGTGTTTTAGATGCTGGGCCAGGTTTCTTCAGGGCTGAGGCAGATTCATCCAATTTCACTTTTTTTGAAGCAGGTCCTGCTAATGTTTTCTTCGCTGAAGCTGGTCCTGGCTTGGAAAACTTATCTGACTCTACGCTTGATGTGCTCAGTTTTCTTTTCCTTGAATCATCCCTGAGATCTTTCTTGTACTTTTGTACAGCCCAACACAAGGCTCTCAAATTCCAAAGAGGTTTGCTTACACAAATGAAACAGGCCCAAGTATCTTTATTGATATCTGCCATTACTTTTTTATCTGTTTTCAGATTTCTTTCAATACACTTCTTGCAAAATGCAACTGAACATTTGCTGCAGCAATAGATAGTACCACCTTGAGCACACCAGCGACAGTAAACATCATCTCCTTTCTTGTCTGTCTTGAAGAGACCATCACCATAGAACTGTAAGCATTCCTTACAGATGATCACATCCATTGCTGGATGGCTGCACAATAAGTCAGTTTCTTTCATGAGATTTCTACCACAGGCAGTGCAACAAATCTTGTGCTTTATTCCAATCACAGACTGGGCATCTGGAAACAAACAAAAAATAGAAAGTAATAAGCTTAGGTCTTTTTGAAGATTTCCCCCTCTCCACAAAAAAAAAGCTTAGGTATAAGATTGATTTGAAAAAAAAAAAAAAAAAAAAAAAAAAATTGTTTTTTTTCTCCTCTGTCACAACCTGATGCTATCTCAGAGCGAACGGCAGGCTTGTATTGTACGTCTGCTGAACGTTCAAGTGCCCCAAGAACCGATTGTTCTGGGGCACAAGCAACCCTCACGTCTTCACAAACTTGTAGACGACGAAAAACACCAGAACGCTAACGAGCATGACTGTCAGACCATCTGAAAGACCCAGGTCTCAAGCTTTTCCCGCCACATAATACTAACCATAACTATCCAATTCGGAAGAACATGATGTCACTTGAAACTGCTATTTGCTACATGTTACCTCAGTGCGAATATAGCTCTAAACAAACCACTAACGTCACAAGATCTCCTCTGTCACAACCTGATGCTATCTCAGAGCGAACGGCAGGCTTGTATTGTACGTCTGCTGAACGTTCAAGTGCCCCAAGAACCGATTGTTCTGGGGCACAAGCAACCCTCACGTCTTCACAAACTTGTAGACGACGAAAAACACCAGAACGCTAACTAGCATGAGTACCAGCGCGGTGATAACTTTGGCGAATGTGTTGAGACCCGAGTCCGTCGCGTCGAGAGGGCGCGACGATCGCTCTATCTGGGAGCTACGACGGCGCTTGTGAGCTAGGCCGCGGGCGAGGGCCGGAAACGCGAGACTCTGTGGACGAGCATGAGTACCAGCGCGGTGATAACTTTGGCGAATGTGTTGAGACCCGAGTCCGTCGCATCAAGAGGGCGCGACGATCGCTCTATCTGGGAGCTACGACGGCGCTTGTGAGCTAGGCCGCGGGCGAGGGCCGGAAACGCGAGACTCTGTGTGAAGGTCAACTTGTGTAGGGAGTCGGTGAGGGAGTAGGGCCCTACGGAGCCACGGGCCGCGGCCCGAATCAGGGCGTACTCCAAGTCTAGGGCGTCCAACAGGGAGTACCTGGGAATGACAAGGAAAGGAAGTCAAATTCATCTGCATGTTGAGAAAACACTCTTCTAGTAGGTACAAGTAATGAATCTACAGCTTTTAAGCAAGGGTCACATTGTCAAATAACGTTTTGGTCGTATTTAACCATCATTACAGTCAAAATACCGGACATACAGGAATGACAAGCAAAGAAAGTTCAAATTCAGCTGCATGTTGAGAAAACACTCTTCTAGTAGGTACAAGTAAAGAATCTACAGCTTTTAAGCAAGGGTCACATTGTCAAATAACGTTTTGGTCGTATTTAACCATCATTACAGTCAAAATACCGGACATACCTACATACCGCGTTACCGTCGCGTCGCAGGTAAAAGGCATTACGGTAACTCTTGGCGCATACCTGGCAGTCATCACGGAGCTACGTCGTCGCTCCCAGGCCTCGCTATGTCGCTGAGCAATGCTTGCCATACTCGAAGCCGAGGACGAATTCATCGACCCGTTATTCACCCCTCCACCTTGCGTCGTTTCGTCATCAAGCGCCGTGAAATCCGTAAAGGCATTACGGTAACTCTTGGTGCATACCTGGCAGTCATCACGGAGCTACGTCGTCGCTCCCAGGCCTCGCTATGTCGCTGAGCAATGCTCGCCATACTCGAAGCCGAGGACGAATTCATCGACCCGTTATTCACCCCTCCACCTTGCGTCGTTTCGTCATCAAGCGCCGTGAAATCCGTGGACACGCATTTCTGCAGGCGCAAGAAGCGCGCATGGTCGGGATGAAGGAAACTGGAGGAGGCGCGACGTTCCTTGGGCGAGTGGGAAGTAGACCGGCGCCGCTCAGTGAGTTGAACGCTTTGCAGAGGTCCAGGACACGGACTGACCTGTGGGGGCGAAAGAAAGTGGTTAGGACGAGGTGTATTTTCCTTTCAGGAAGCTTTCAGAAACGGAATCAGTTCCTTTTTGGAAACCCTAGCTAGGTACTCTGTTTATTTGATACCTTTTACCTTTTCTAACATTTGTAACTCTGTTTAGAACTTTTTTAAAAAAATAACAATACCTAACTTATGTAATATTACCTAAGTCAATAAAATTACGTCATATGGTACGTGCATGAACCTATATTGGGGGATTGTTCAGGTGTTAGATATAACTATACCATAGTATATCATACTTCATTATTTTCCATGACGTCATATAAACTCTAGTATATGTCGTATAAAATGTCGCCGTGAACTCTCATCAAATATTCATCCTCCGTGTCCTATTCTTCTAGCAGACAGGTAAACAAGCGACACGTATAGTGACGTATACACATACACACGACGTACATTACACACGAACATTGCAAGGGGTCACAGAAGCTTGATTCATACGCTACGATTTACCAAACTGAAAAAAATCCCACAGTCTGAGGGATATTGAGGGGCTCCTTCCTCTTTAGTGTGCTGCTCCGCTTGGAGTGGCGTCCCCTATTGTATTTGCTAGGTCTTATGAATGAAGAAGAGAAAAGGTTTATTTGTTACACCAAATAACTTTTATTTTAATTATTTTTTTAAACATTTTACAACACACAAAACAAAAATGAGATTGGTTCAAAATGGCGTTGCTTCATCTTGTCGACTGCCTATTTATAGACTTGGTAACAGTGTTGTCAAATCACTTACAACATCTCCCTCTCAAAGATAAGGATTACCAGAACTTAAGAAAACCACAATATAATAGGTACCTACTAATAATAGTCATGAAAATTTGCTCAACATGATTCAGGTCAACTTTGCTATAGTCTAGCGGTCGGGAAGTTGTGAGGTCTTTGCGAAGTGATATTACGAAGTTTAGTGTTTCGATTATTACCTACCCTCTTGTACTTTTATTTTTATTTATTTATTTATTTATTTATTTTCTTGTACATAGAACAAAATAATGCATAGTACAACGTTCTACGTTCTAGAATATAAAAACATAGTACAACGGTACCTAGAATATAAAAAAGAAAAGAAAAATATATAGTAACTACTTAAGAATAGAGGAAGAAGTTAATGGTTGGCCAATGTGTTTGAATAATGAAGATGACCAATTTTTGTGATAGATTCCAAATTTTAATTTTATGTTTTATATGCCATAGTTTTGGTCGCCGTTGTGTATCTGGATGACCATCTGGTCAAAGCTGCTAACTTTACCCGATCCTGTTTAAGCTGAGTGATGAGGTTAACGTGGACAGACGACAGAGACATGTAGCTTGTTGCCACAAAGGGAGGGTAAAGCCCCTTGGCAGTTGTGGCGTTGGAACCCCTACCAAACAATGTTGAGACCCACTGACCCCCAGTTTGGTCACGCCTCCGGGTGAACTTGTAGCTCTGAAGTCTGGAGAGTCTTAAATTATTCAGTCACTTGGAACCCCTACCAAAAAATGTTGAGACCCACTGACCCCCAGTTTGGTCACGCCTCCGGGTGAACTTGTAGCTCTGAAGTCTGGAGAGTCTTAAATTATTCAGTCTTGGAGAAAAGGGGAGCAAATTATTCTCCACTGGGTCACGGATGTTGAATTCAGGTGAACTTATTATTTTCTGCTACAAATCTGCTCGCAAACTCGCAAGGTGAAGGGCAGAGGAACACTTCCCTTTTCTTTTCCGCATGGCAAGTTGTATAATGATACCTTTTTTTCTAAAAAAAGAGAAGTAAAAAAAGCACTTGAATTTTTTTTTTCTTTTCTACTACGAATGCTTTTTTTTATAATGAGGTTTCCTTCGCCGTATTTTTTTTCGACGGAGAAGTGTCATTATTTATTTATTTCACGGCGTTCTTTTTTCTATCAAATTTAGTTAGGCCAGCCTAGCTAGCTTAGTTGGTAGTGCGTCTGCCTTGTAAGCGCTAGGCCGCGGGTTCGATTCCCGCCCGGGGTGGATTTTATCCTGATGGTATAAGGTGCTACTTAATATCTAAGTTACCTACTCCATCAATGGGACTCAAGCCCCGGGTCTTAAGTTTAGTGTACTTGATAGTAACACAGCAAGTTAGGTTATTTAAGTCATTTTTGGAGTGTTTGCTGCTCAGAGGCCAAAATAATTTTCAACAAGCATATACCTTTTTCATTTGCTAAAAAAAGAAGAAGTAAAAAAAGCACTTGTGAATTTTTTCTTTTCTACTACGAATGCTTTTTTTTATAATGATGTTTCCTTCGCCGTATTTTTTTTCGACGGAGAAGTGTCATTAGGTATTTATTTCACGGCGTTCTTTTTTGTATCAAATTTATAGTTAGGTACCTACTCGTATTTTGAGCGAGCTTGCGTGCCTCAGACTTTTTTGAGTGGTTCCCTTTTTTTCCTTTGATGAATTGGCTTTTCCCCCCCACGAATTGATGTAGGTCACATAATATCGATAATATCTAAAATATTAATTAATTTGTTCATATTTAGATGCCTCAGAGTAGAATGTTTTCGATGGTGGTGGATTTGGAAAACAACTGCGTGTACACAGGACTTTGTTGTCTTAAAATCAAAGAAGGATCTTTGCAATATTTCAAGTTCTACCTTTTTAGGGCGGTCACTCACAAGCCGACTGTTGGACAGACCTAGTTCAGACATACAGACCTAGTTCAGACATACAGACCTAGTTCAGACATACAGACCTAGTTCAGACATACAGACCTATAGTTCAGACATACAGACCTAGTTCAGACATACCACCGGAAAGACCTCGGTCTCTCAGACAGTCAGAGCGTGAGTTCTGTCCTTACAGAAATAGGTAAGATCGATATAAGGAAAACAAATTCGCTGGACATGTGTTGAGAGGATCTAGTGGGGAGTTGATGCTGGATGTGATGGAGTGTAACATGGAGGGCACGAGAGGGAGAAATGGTTCCCTTTTTTCCTTTGAAAGTTGAATTGGCTTTTTCCTCCCACGAATTGATGTAGGTCACATAATATTGATAATATCTAAAATATTAATTACTTAATTTGTTCATATTTAGATGCCTCAGAGTAGAATGTTTTCGATGGTGGTGGATTTGGAAAAGAAATGCGTGTAGGTACACAGCAGTACACAGGACTTTGTTGTCTTAAAATCAAAGAAGGATCTTTGCAATATTTCAAGTTCTACCTTTTTAGGGCGGTCATTCACAAGCCGACTGTTGGACAGACTCAGACCTAGTTCAGACATACCACCGGTCTCTCAGACAGTCAGAGCGTGAGTTCTGTCCTTACAGAAATAAGATCGATATAAGGAAAGGACCACTCAATTTTTGGTTCTTTCGAAAATGGACCTCTGCACATTGACCTTCGTGTTTTTGGACCTCTTGGAAATGGGCCTTTGTACACTGATTTCGTTTTTTTGGGCCCCTTTGAAATGGGCCTTTGCACACTGACTAAGTGTTTTGGGCCCTTCGGAAATGGACCTTTGCCCACTTCGTGTTTTTGAGCCCCTTGGAAATGTCCTTTGTACGTTTCATCGGCTTACCTGGACGGATTCAATCCCCGAATCATGCTGGGTGTGGGAGTTGCTACTTCCGTCCTCGTCAAATAGAAAGCTCTGAACCTCCCGCTCGTTCTTACTCGACGGCGAATCCTGACTAGGCCACACTTGAAGCAAAGGTAGTGAGCAATTGTTTGGTCCGCGACTCGTAGACCCGGATCCTGCGAAAGAAAAGGGTAGAAATGAAAACAAGTCCTCAATTCTCAAAAATTAAAAGAAATCATCAAAAATTAAAAAAAAGTGCTCGAAAATAAAAAGAAAGCCTCAAAAAAGTAAATCAAGTCCTCGAAAATTAAACAAACCTTCAACAATTAAATCAAGCCCTCAAAATTTAAAACAAGTTAAAAACAAAAATAAGCTTGGTTGGTAAGCGCTAGGTCGCGTGTTCGATTGACACCCGAGGCGAATTTTATCTTGAAGAGATAAACAAATAAGGTTCATTCTCAGAACGGCTGCCTTTCTCCTATATCGTCTTCCTTTTCTCGGACGATAAGACCTTCAGTTCTTACAGTTCCCTCTATCAAAAATTTTCCTGTTTTTTTTTTCTTTCTTTTCCTGTTTAAAGTCCTGAAAAATGAAATCTAGTCCTGGGCAATTAAAAGAGGTCCTCATAAATTAAACGGATACAAACGGGGGAATCCCTAAATTCCCTGTACAGCTCATTAGTACAGCGTTGCCGACCCCATTTCGAAATTTGTTGCCAAACGATAAGGTCAGCGTTTTTTGATGAAAATCAAACAGAAACTCCAGCCATTTGCACCACATGAGATTTATCAGGGCTGGAAAAAGGGAAAATTTCGTACCCTTGGGAGAAAAAAGGAATAGTAGTTATTTGATGCCACGTTGCCACGTATAGAGAACTTTACTGCAGGGTTGTCAAATAATACCATGCCCCTTACGATCACCCCTGCTGTTACTGCTGGGTTGCCGATAATATTATTTTACAATGCAGTTAATGAGGTACTGTGTACCTACCCCATTTCATTTTTTAATGTTTGGTTAGAGCTTATAGCTCCTAATACCTTCCAGCCATTGTAAAAGTCATGTTTTTATTACTTGCAGCATTTTTCGAAGGGGGAACCTAGGGAAGGAGGTACGAAGGAAAATGTTAGTTGGCCTTTTCTGTGTTTTTAGGAGAAGGTCAAATTAAAAGAACACAAGTGGACGAGCCCCCAGAATGAGTTCTTTCCTTACTTTTTCCAAGGTTAGCCAAGTACCTACCAATGTAGTTCTACCAGCGAACACAATTTGAGATCTCCTAACCATCCATATTTTAGAAGTATTAATGAACAGCCATCTCCTATGAAGTGTCACCATTGCTTAAAAGGAAACAATAAGTGAGGTTATGTTCTTGATAAGGGATCCATCACCCCTCAGCTTAGATTAGTTGTTCTCTTTCTCAGACTCGGCAAACTTGACTTACCTTCTTACGTATCAAATCAATCTGAAGACTTCGTGACCAATCTCTTGGTCCAAGCTATGCACAAGCTCTCTTCCGCAACCTGAATGTCCTGCAACCTCTTCTCTCAGACAATCTGATGAGACGGTCCTACCGCAAGATGACAGGAAAATGGTCACTCTTGCCTGCTAAACTACGCACTAAACAAACAACTTCCTGCAGAGTTTTCCGGGTTACTAGAGAATTTTGGTGTTCAGGATCAAAGTTTAATAAAAACAAATAAAAAGCCCAAAGATCACAAAGTAGTGGACGAGCCCCCAGAATGAGTTTTTTACTTACTTTTTCCAAGGTTAGCCAAGTACCTACCAACGTAACCTAACCATCTATATTTTAGAAGTACTAATGAACAGCCATCTCCTATGAAGTTACCATTGCTTAAAAGGAAACAATAAGTGAGGTTATGTTCTTGATAAGGGATCCATCACCCCTCAGCTTAGATTCGTTGTTCTCTTTCTCAGACTCGGCAAACTTGACTTACCTTCTTACGTATTATCACCCCTCAGCTTAGATTCGTTGTTCTCTTTCTCAGACTCGGCAAACTTGACTTACCTTCTTACGTATCAAATCAATCTGAAGACTTCGTGACCGATCTCTTGGTCCAAGCTATGCACAAGCTCTCTTCCGCAACCTGAATGTCCTGCAACCTCTTCTCTCAGACAATCTGATGAGACGGTCCCCATCACCCCTCAGCTTAGATTAGTTGTTCTCTTTCTCAGACTCGGCAAACTTGACTTACCTTCTTACGTATCAAATCAATCTGAAGACTTCGTGACCAATCTCTTGGTCCAAGCTATGCACAAGCTCTCTTCCGCAACCTGAATGTCCTGCAACCTCTTCTCTCAGACAATCTGATGAGACGGTCCTACCGCAAGATGACAGGAAAATGGTCACTCTTGCCTGCTAAACTACGCACTAAACAACTTCTCTCAAGCAGGGAATAGGTACCTACCTGCAGAGTTTTCCGGGTTACTAGAGAATTTTGGTGTTCAGGATCAAAGTTTAATAAAAACAAATAAAAAGCCCAAAGATCACAAAAGGGAAGCTTTCAGAAACGGAATCATTTCCCTTTTGGAAACCCTAGCTAGGTACTCTGTTTATTTGATACCTTTTACCTTTTCTAACATTTGTAACTCTGTTTAGAACTTTTTTTTAAAAGAAAAAGGAGAAAGGTTAATTTGCATTTTTCATTCTTTAGCCTAGAAAGAGAACTAATTAGACACAGGGCCTTGCATTAAGATATATTGGAGGAGTAAATTTCATTTATCCATAGGGCTCGGATCCTTTAAAAGGGAAAAGAAAAATATTTTCACTTCCACTTTTGGAAAAAAAAATTGGGCTTGGCCGGGATTTGAACCCGGGACCTCTCGCACCCTAAGCGAGAATCATACCCCTAGACCACCAAGCCTCCATGTTAAATTATGAATGCATTACGATATTTGTTATGAATACATTCGTACATTAGAAAGTGTGACAATCAGTGAAATACCGCTACACCATACATTTGTAGGTCAGTATTACATAGCTATATCTGCAGGTAAATTTAACACGTCATCTACAAAGATCTCAAAATTCTCAAACAATCATAACGTTGTAAACATAAAAAACGCCAAGAAAACAAAGTACATAGGTAACTTTAATATTTTTGACGTTTGGAAACTTCCATATTGGGGCCAGATCCGTTTTTGGAAGTGCCCTTTTTTTAATGACTCCTCGCAAAGGCCCCTATTTTTATACGACTCCTCGCAAAGGCCCGTATTTTTGTACGAATCCTCGCAAAGGCCAATATTTTTATACGACTCCTTGTAAAGGCCTCTATTTTTGTAAGACCCCTATCAAAGGCCCTTTTTAAAATGACCCCTCACAAAGGCCTTTTTACGAGTAATACTACACCCTCACAGAGGACCCTATTAGCTAAATATCCTTTAGAAATGTTTCTTATACGACCCGCCGACCTCTGATAATTACCCCCATTTTTAGGGCCATTATGAGGCCCCTTACAAAGGCCCTGGCTAGTTCTAAACTTATAAATTTACTTGTCACAAATCCGCGTGAGAAGTGAGAGCATGAAAAATTAAAGAGAGGTGGTTAATTCTATTCCTGTGGAAAATGCTGCACTCAAGTTTACCTTGGGAAAATCGAGTAATACTACTCCCTCACAAAGGACCCTATTAGCTAAATCCCCATTAGAAATGTTTCTCATACGACCCGACCTCTGATAATTAACCCCATTTGTAGGGCCATTATGAGGCCCCTTACAAAGGCCCTGGCTAGTTCTAAACTTATAAATTTACTTGTCACAAATCCGCGTGAGAAGTGAGAGCATGAAAAATTAAAGAGAGGTGGTTAATTCTATTCCTGTGGAAAATGCTGCACTCAAGTTTACCTTGGGAAAATGTGCAGCCAGCACTTTTTGATGCCTTTTTTTATTTTACTGCTGGAGTAAAGGCACTTTTCACCTTTTTAGTCCTATAAATAAGCAAAGCAATATTATGTAGAATAGAATAGAATACACCCTGTTTATACTGACAGAATCCAGGATGATACTGAAAAGTCCCTTTATTCCCTTAAAGTCCCTTTACGATAGGTAAGTAGGACTGTGAGAAGTGAGAGCATGAAAAATTAAAGAGAGGTGGTTAATTCTATTCCTGTGGAAAATGCTGCACTCAAGTTTACCTTGGGAAAATGTGCAGCCAGCACTTTTTGATGCCTTTTTTTATTTTACTGCTGGAGTAAAGGCACTTTTCACCTTTTTAGTCCTATAAATAAGCAAAGCAATATTATGTAGAATAGAATAGAATACACCCTGTTTATACTGACAGAATCCAGGATGATACTGAAAAGTCCCTTTATTCCCTTAAAGTCCCTTTACGATAGGTAAGTAGGAACCTAATATTATGATTTTTTTACTTGTAAATAAATATATTTCCCGATTTATGTTCACATTTTTTGCCTGGACCGTGCCCAAATTAAAAAAAAATAGTTGAAAGTCAACAACGTGAATCTTCAATTTAAAGTTTTTTTAACACAGGAAATTTCGTTGACAAGTGAAATTCAATTATCGAGCATTTGGAGTTTTGACATATCCACTAATAGGGAATTGATAAGTTTTGGAAATATTGGCACATCCACTACTGATTGGGATTTTATAATTATTGGAGTTTTGGCATCTCCACTACTACCAATAGGGAATTGATTAGTTTTCGAAAATTTGGCACATATTTGGAGTTTAAGTTATCAAGAGTTTTGGCATCTGCACTAGCCATTACTGACTGCCAAGTTCCACCAAGGTAGGTATCTAAATATTTCAGGTAATATTAGGAGTTTTGGCATCTCCACTAGCCATTACTGACTGCCAAGTTCCAAGGTAGGTATCTAAATATTTCAGGTAATATTAGGAGTTTTGGCATCTCCACCAAAAATAATTTAGGATGAGGTGATTGAAATTCGGAAAATCGGAAGGCAGTTTGCTCCATTTATAAACTTCGTGACATTGATCCTACCTAGGCAAATCCTATCCCGTAGGATGTCGCGACGTTAAGCCTCAGAGATTACCTTATAACTTATAATATATATATCTAGCTATGAATCTATAGGTACCTAAACATAGGTATTATTATCTTCCTACATAGGCATTATTTCATAAAATGTCAAAGCTCACTCTCACTATGGAGGAGAATGTGGTTCCATAACATCAGCGAATGGCTCGGCATGTCATTCACCGACTGCAAAACACTGGCTCAAGACCGACAGCTCTTTCGCACAACAACTGACCTGGCTCTATCAAGTTTGGCTACCATCGACATCAACGATGCTACTGAATGATGATGATGATAAGGACCACTCAATTTTTGGTTCCTTCGAAAATGGACCTCTGCACATTGACCTTCGTGTTTTTGGACCTCTTGGAAATAGGCCTTTGTACACGGATTTCGTTTTTTTGGGCCCCTTTGAAATGGGCCTTTGCACACTGACTAAGTGTTTTGGGCCCTTCGGAAATGGACCTTTGCCCACTTCGTGTTTTTGAGCCCCTCGGAAATGGGCCTTTGTACGCTGACGTATTTTTGGGCCCCTTCGAAATGTCCTTTGTACGTTTCATCGGCTTACCTGGACGGATTCAATCCCCGAATCATGCTGGGTGTGGGAGTTGCTACTTCCGTCCTCCTATATATTTACCTCCCACTGCCTTTGGATCTCTCTTCCTAATCCCTACCCCGAACTCTCCCTCCCCTACTTCTCTCTTTCTCCCTCCCCCAACTCGCTCTTTTACCAACCCCACTTCCTCTATTTCCGTCTTTCTGTACCTACTCTGTTTTCTACCTCTCTCTCTCTCTCTCACTTCCTCTTTTTCTCTCATTCACTGCCCTCTCTCTCTCTCTTTCTCTCTCAGGATTTTTGTTCTATCTCTCTCTCTCACTTCCTCTCTCTCTTTCTCTCCCACTCCCTCTTTTTCTCTCATTCACTGCCCCCTCTCTCTCTTTCTCTCTCAGGATTTTTGTTCCATTTCTCTCTATCTAACACCCTCTTGATAGTCCCTCTGCATCGTTTTCTGTCTTTTTCTCTCACACTCCCTTCTGTCTATCTCTCTCTCTCTCTATCTATCTATCTGTTGCTCTCCCCTCTCTCTTTCCCCTTCCGTCCCCTGTGTCCTTTTCTCTCTCACTCCCTTCTATCTCTCTCCCACTCACCCTCTTCTCTCTCCCAGGAGGAAGGGGAGGAGAAGGAGGCGGAGGAGGAGGATGAGGAGGAGAGTAAAGAGGGAGGAGAAGGAGAATGAGGGGGGGGGGAGGAGCCTCTCTCTCTTTTGCCTCTCTTCCTCCCCTCTGTACGTTTTCTCACACTCACTTCTATCTCTCTCCCACTCTCCCTCTTCACTCACACCTCCTCACTTCTCTTTCTCTCGCTTTCCCTCTATCTCTCTCTCTTGCGCCCGTATCACGAATAACTCTTCCAATACATCACGTAGGTCGTTGGTAAACACATAGGCACCTCGTATGATGTGTGGGAAAACCAAATTTAACGCTTTAATTGAATTAACGTTTAAGTGAATCAAATTTCACCAAAATGTAAACAATACCATCATGAGAGAGAGGGAGAGAGAGAGAGAGAAAAAGAGAGAGAGAGCGAGAGAGAGAGAGATGTAGAGAGAGAAAGAAAGGGTGAGGGAGACTGAGAGAGAGAGAGAGAGAGAGAGAGAGAGAGAGAGAGAGAGAGAGAGAGAGAGAGAGAGAGAGAGAGAGATGGGCCCCTTGGAAATGTCCTTTGTACGTTTCATCGACTTACCTGGACGGATTCAATCCCCGAATCATGCTGGGTGTGGGAGTTGCTACTTCCGTCCTCGTCAAATAGAAAGCTCTGAACCTCCCGCTCGTTCTTACTCGACGGCGAATCCTGACTAGGCCACACTTGAAGCAAAGGTAGTGAGCAATTGTTTGGTCCGCGACTCGTAGACCCGGATCCTGCGAAAGAAAAGGGTAGAAATGAAAACAAGTCCTCAATTCTCAAAAATTAAAAGAAATCATCAAATATTCAAAAAAAGTGCTCGAAAATAAATAGAAATCCTCAAAAAAGTAAATCAAGTCCTCGAAAATTAATTCAAACCTTCAACAATTAAATCAAGCTCTCAAAATTTAAAACAAGTTAAAAACAAACAAGCTTGGATGGTAAGCGCTAGGTCGCGTGTTCGATTGACACCCGAGACGAATTTTATCTTGAAGAGATAAACAAATAAGAATCATTCTCAGAACGGCTGCCTTTCTCCTATATCGTCTTCCTTTTCCCGGACGATAAGACCTTCGGTTGTTACAGTTCGCTCCATCAAAAATTTTCCTGTTTTTTAGTCCGTCCTTCCTTTATTATTACTAATAATAAAAGGTATAGGGGACGGACTATTGTATTCGCTTCAGTGTCGTCTGTCTGTCGGTCTGTCGGTCTGTCGGTCGGTCTGTCTGTCCCCATAGAAGGACTTATCCAAACCTGGTCGACCTATATATCAAATTAAAGGTCTTTTTACCAGGAACACGAAAATGGTGGTGCAAATTTTGTCCAGAAAACCATAAAGCCAAAAAACAAAAAAAAAAAAACTGTTTTTTGGGGGAATTAAACGGATACAAACGGGGGAATCCCTAAATTCCCTGTACAGCTCATTAGTACAGCGTTGCCGACCCCATTTCGAAATTTGTTGCCAAACGATAAGGTCAGCGTTTTTTGATGAAAATCAAACAGAAACTCCAGCCATTTGCACCACATGAGATTTATCAGGGCTGGAAAAAGGGAAAATTTCGTTCCCTTGGGGGGAAAAAAAGGAATAGTAGTTATTTAATGCCACGTTGCCACGTATAGAGTACTTTACTGCAGGGTTGTCAAATAATACCAAGCCCCTTACGATCACCCCTGCTGTTACTGCAGGGTTGCCGATAATATTATTTTACAATGCAGTTAATGAGGTACTGTGTACCTACCCCATTTCATTTTTTAATGTTTGGTTAGAGCTTATAGCGTCTAATACATTCCAGCTATTGTAAAAGTCATGTTTTTATTACTTGCAGCATTTTTTGAAGGGGGAACCTAGGGAAGGAGGTACGAAGGAAAATGTTAGTTGGCCTTTTCTGTGTTTTTAGGAGAAGGTCAAATTAAAAGAACACAAAAAACCTATACCTCCTATAAGTCTACCTAAGCCAACCTATTTTTTTTCTTTGATAATCTAAACATTGCGTCTACCTACATGTCAGTACTTACCTATAATTACCTGATTTTATCTTTTCATTTTAAGGTGAAGTAACCCTTTTCCATTTTCTTCCGAGATTTTTAATAATTAAAACTTGCTGTGTGGGCATATCCAGCTCTATTTTGTGTGACCTAAAAAGATTTCTCCAATACACTTTTTTTTACTAAAATTGTGTTTATCCTGCTCGAATAAGATTGAAAAAGTACCCTTACTCCGGCAATCTCAACGCAATGAGGTAAATTTGATTGGAAAAAGATACCTACCTAGGCAGGACCATCCTACTATAGGATTGCTTTCAAGTAATATTTATGAAAGCGATTCCGAGGTATTGGCGAGTCCTCCATGGAAGGAAATCTCAAGTGACATGAGGACAGTGTGGCTATCATGAACGAAATCACCTATTATATTATGGGAGAAATTTGAACAACATCTTTCTGACTCTCCATGAGCTCACGTGACGTGACAGTAGTGTGTTTCTACCTTAAGGGACCACCGATTCCCTTCCTCTATACCAGTGGTTCCCAAACTTTTTTTCAACGCGGCCCCTGTTTTTCAATTGTGAAGGCACCGCGGCCCATTTACTATTTTTTATGTGACTCACCCTTACCCGCGAAGGATTTCCAGGGGGCCCTCGCGGCAACCTGAAAATCTCGCAGACCCCAGTTTGGGAATCGCTGCTCTATACCGTTTTCCCCTCTCTGACGCTAGTCTTGGAAAACGTCTGGAAATTTTCTCGTCAGTGGCGGGGGTCGAACCACTTAAGCATGCTTCCAATTCAAGTCAGAAACATGCTTGATACCCGTGTTTTTTTGTGAAACAACCGAGTTGGGATAAATGCAGAACATATGAGTGTGTGTTGCTTACGTAACCGGTAGGTATGCCATGGGTTTGATAAGTTTGATTACTTCGGGCACACTCCATTTGTCAAGGGTCTAGGCACATCTTGCCCTCCTAAACAGATAAGGTTTAATTTCACAATGGCTGGCTTCTCTACTGTCTTTTATCTTCAATGTTAGGGAGTGTGTGTTGCTTACCTAACCGGTCTAGGCACATCTTGCCCTCCTAAACAGATAAGGTTTAATTTCACAATGGCTGGCTTCTCTACTGTCTTTTATCTTCAATGTTAGGATGAGACCTCTGTTGTTATCAATGGTTTCAAATTTAGATTGTCCACACCAGGCAAATTAAAAAAATAACAATACCTAATTTACCTATGTAATATTACCCAAGTCAATAAAATTACGTCATATGGTACGTGTATGAACCTATATTGGGGAATTGTTCAGATGTTAGATATAACTATACCATAGTATATCATACTTCATTATTTTCCATGACGTCATATAAACTCTAGTATATGTCGTATAAAATGTCGCTGTGAACTCTCATCAAATATTCATCCTCCGTGTCCTATTCTTCTAGCAGACAGGTAAACAAGCGACACGTATAGTGACGTATACACATACACACGACGTACATTACACACGAACATTGCAAGGGGTCACAGAAGCTTGATTCATACGCTACGATTTCCCGACCATCGACCATAGTTTTTTTTACGGCTTTCTTTTAAGTGGCAGGGTTCTCCTAGAGGAGCTCTTCCACCCAACCACTAAATTTTTCCTTCACTGTGAGCCTCGACGTCACTCTCGTTCCCCCCACTCTCGCCACCGTCACCTCCACTGTCCGTGGACATCTTGATTCCGCTCAGCCGACGTAAGTATCGTAGCGGCCTCTGTGAACAATCGAGAGAAACACAAGGGTTCATTATTAATTAAGGTTGACTCGAAGGTCGAAGGTGTTTGGCTGGGCCAGTTGCGCAAGAAATTGTTTGATATCACGGGAGAATCCCGTTCCATTTCTTGCTCAAAAAATTGGTCTGGCCATCCAGAGAGGAAACGCTGCACGCATCCTAATAGGGTCTCTATGGTTCCAAATTTTCGGAGTCTGGCCAACAACATATTTTTGGGAACCAATTCGTGTTTCGCCTACACAACATACATGTAGTTCAGAACAAAAAGAAAAGATAAAAAAAAAGCTGAAGGTGACAAGATAGCTTTGTTGCATCGTTCCAAGTTTTTGCTGAAATCCAATTATGGCACTCATCCATTATGTCAGTAATGCCTTTGAAAAACACAGGAGAGAAAAAAAAAAACTCTGGTCTTCTAGTCTATCATTCAATAAAGTTGAAATTTGAAATGGCTGACCTCTTTCTAGATCTTTACGCGTGCACCAGAAGTTGAAAAAACTCCTTCTTTGTACAAATTTCAGCCTAATTCAAGCAAAGAAGTGAAGGAGAAGAAGGCGACGAATAAGAATAAGAAGAAGAAGAAGAGAGGAGAAGAAAAATAAGAAGAAGAAGAAGAAAAAGAAGAAGAAGAAAAAAGGAGAAAGGTTAATTTGCATTTTTCATTCTTTAGCCTAGAAAGAAAACTAATTAGACACAGGGCCTTGCATTAAGATATAATGGAGGAGTAAATTTCATTTATCCATAGGGCTCGGATCCTTTAAAAGGGAAAAGAAAAATATTTTCACTTCCACTTTTGGAAAAAAATTCCCTTGGGGGGAAAAAAAGGAATAGTAGTTATTTAATGCCACGTTGCCACGTATAGAGTACTTTACTGCAGGGTTGTCAAATAATACCAAGCCCCTTACGATCACCCCTGCTGTTACTGCAGGGTTGCCGATAATATTATTTTACAATGCAGTTAATGAGGTACTGTGTACCTACCCCATTTCATTTTTTAATGTTTGGTTAGAGCTTATAGCTTCTCATACCTTCCAGCTATTGTAAAAGTCATGTTTTTATTACTTGCAGCATTTTTTGAAGGGGGAACCTAGGGAAGGAGGTACAAAGGAAAATGTTAGTTGGCCTTTTCTGTGTTTTTAGGAGAAGGTCAAATTAAAAGAACAAAAAAAACGGGACCTATACCTCCAATAAGTTTACCTAAGCCAACCTACTTTTTTTCTTTTTAGTCCGTCCTTCCTTTATTATTACTAATAATAAAAGGTATAGTGGACGGACTATTGTATTCGCTTCGGTGTCGGTCTGTCCGTCAGTCTGTCTGTCTGTCTGTCTGTCTCCTCCGTGTCCTATTCTTCTAGCAGACAGGTAAACAAGCGACACGTATAGTGACGTATACACATACACACGACGTACATTACACACGAACATTGCAAGGGGTCACAGAAGCTTGATTCATACGCTACGATTTCCCGACCATCGACCATAGTTTTTTTTACGGCTTTCTTTTAAGTGGCAGGGTTCTCCTAGAGGAGCTCTTCCACCCAACCACTAAATTTTTCCTTCACTGTGAGCCTTTAAGATATTTCACCATACTGCGTTATGTTTTGCAGATAGAGCAGAGTATCCTGGAAATATTGAGGCCCTTGGGAATGTAGTATATTAGTATATGTACGTAGTAGGTACGGACTGAAGAACCATGCTAAATAATTGCTAATGAATAGAAGCGTCTTCAACGGAGCCTTGACCATAGTATCGACTATCGACCCTCACAGAAAATCAAGAAATTGAGCTGAGTATTTTTTCTGCGATGGTCTCGGCGAAGATCCATGGTTTTATTTTTATTTTATTTATTTATTTATTTATTTATTTTCTTGTACATAGAACAAAATAATGCATAGTACAACGTTCTAGAATATAAAAACATAGTACAACGGTACCTAGAATATAAAAAAGAAAAGAAAAGAAAAATATATAGTAACTACTTAAGAATAGAGGAAGAAGTTAATGGTTGGCCAATGTGTTTGAATAATGAAGATGACCAATTTTTGTGATAGATTCCAAATTTTAATTTTAGATCACAAAATCGAAACCATAAAATCATAAATCCTAATCCTCAAATCAAAATCAAAACAAAAATGGATTCTTCGGCTTTTTTGTTTTCCGGTTAAGCCGGCCGGCGCCGGCCCCGGCTTCCGGCTTGGATTATCGATTTGGTCCGGTCCGGTGACGGCGGGAGAAGCGGAGAAGGGGGAAGGGCGTTTTTTTAGGGGGAGGGGAGGAGAAAACAATCTTCATGGAGTTAAAAATGAGTGGATTCAATGAACGGTGTTGAAATTTGTGAAGCAAACAAAATCCGTCACGCAAATATTTAAACGCACGGTCACGCTGTCACGCATAGCAGGGCCGTATCCAGGATTTTACCCCGGGGGGGGGGTCCAAACACTAATGGACAGGGGTTTGGATGCTCCAAATTTTCGAAGTCTGGCCTACAGTAGGTACAGGAGAAAAATGGAGCTTGAGGGGGGGGGGGGCCCTCGCCCCCCCTAAATACGGCCTGCTACTACTCATGGATAAAAGAACAGCAAACAATAAAGAAATAAGACATATGCACCAAAAGTAACTCACGGAAGGAACAAAGGAAGAAAGAGAAGGGAGAGAGAGACCTCAGAGTATGCTCAGAGATTATGAATAGTCTCTGATCATGCTTAGGCTGAAAACAGAGTGGAGTAGAGAGCATAGATAGAGCATAGCCGAAAAATAGTCGGGTTAAAAAATAAACCTCACTTCGTTCGGTCATTAGAAAAACTACCCTCAAAATGGCTTCACTTTTGCGTTTGGTTCACTTGGATCTACTGCTGTTTTATATCCAGGAAAGTTATATTAGAGCAAAAGATGAAAATCAAAATTCATTAGATTAGAAAGGATAATTTTTCCAATCTCCCTACTCGTAGATCTACCTAGACTACCTAGAGGTTTTATATAGGTAGGTACCTAGGTACCTAAATTTATAACGATAACAAAAGATATAAAAGATAACACATCATTATTGTAGGTATGAAAGTTATACTTTAATTTTATTTTATATCTTAAAATATAGCTTTACTATATTGAAATTAGCTTGAGGGTGGGGGGCCCTCGCCCCCTCTAAATACGGCCCTAACGCATAGGTATTCAAAAATGTAAGCTCTGAGACCTCAGTATGCTCAGAGATTATGAATAGTCTCTGATCATGCTTACGCTAAAAACAGAGTGGAGCAGAGAGCATAGAGCATAGATAGAGCATAGCCGAAAAATAGTCGGGAACATAATCCTCATTTCGCTCGGTCATTAGAAAAACTACCCTCAAAATGGCTTCACTTTTGCGTTTGGTTCACTTGGATCTACTGCGGTTTTATATCCAGGAAAGTTATATTAGAGCAAAAGATGAAAATAAAAATTCATTAGAGCGAAAGGATAATTTTTCCAATCTCCCTACTCGTAGATCTACCTAGACTACCTAGAGATTTTATATAGGTAGGTCCGTACCTAAATTTGTAACGCTAACAAAAGATAACACATCATTATTGTAGGTATGAAAGTTATACTTTAATTTTATTTTATATCTTAAAATATAGCTTTACTATATTGAAATTTAAATTGCAAAAGTCTTGGTAAAAAGAGGGTACAATAGTGCTACTTATCAAAGTTACCTACTCCGTCAATGGGACTCAAGCCCCGGGTCTAAGTTTAGTGTACCTACTTGATAGTAACACAGCAAGTTAGGTTATTTAAGTCATTTTTGGAGTGTTTGCTGCTCAGAGGCCAAAATAATTTTCAACAAGCATCCTCATTATTCCCGCCACTCACGATCAGACCACCTGAAAAACCCAGGTTTAACAGACCTAGGTCTGTTTTTGGTCGCAGCTCTGCCACGGAAGTGTCCTTGGTTTATTTTGCCGCAGCGCGCAAATGTGTACGCACCCTGAACTGAGGCACAACTTCTATTTCATTGGCGGCATAATAAGTTTTGATTATCAGAAGGGTGTGGACATTAAATAAGACATTAGCACTTAGCAGTGGTTAAATAGGGATAAGGCTGTAGGGGGAAAATGCTGTGATAATAACTTTAGGGTTTGAAGAATGTGAACATTGTGACATAGCGCTAAATTTTAAAATAGCAAATGAGGAAATCTAAGACTGTACAAATTATTATCAATATTACCTAATTTCCTATGTACAAGGAGTTTACAATCTTCTACAAACAATGTACATCATTAGAAAAATAAAAATCGACTCGATTTTTTTCTCTCTAACCTTGCTGTACAAATTATTATCAATATTACCTAATTACCTATGTACAAGGAGTTTACAATCTTCTACAAACAATGTACATCATTAGAAAAATAAAAATCGACTCGATTTTTTTCTCTCTACTATTAATAATAATTTGAATCACATTAGGGTAAGATATGTTGTGAGTTTGAAATAAAAAAGAAACCTTATTTACATAAAAAAGAGCTTTGTCCGTTTATAAACAAAATTATAGGTAGGTATAGAAATGGCTAAAACCATCATGACGTGAAGTTAGGTTATAGGTACGTGACAGATGACAGGCTGGCTAAATAGCCTGAAAGATCACAAATTTACCATGAGCCTGTCCCTTTGATCAATTCCTTATTTCCTTCCAAGTTAAAATTCGGTGATCAACTTAAATCGTCGCATCGTTCTCACACAGATAGGTACCTAACATGTGGAAAATTAACAGGATCCCAAGTGACATGTATCTCAAAACAAATGAATTCGTGTTCACTGAAGGTTTTGGCAGACCTGAGTCTGTCAGACAGATAGGTAATACTAGTACCTAACATGTGCAAAATTAACAGGATCCCAAGTGACATGTATCTCAAAACAAATGAATTCGTGTTCACTGAAGGTTTTGGCAGACCTGAGTCTGTCAGACAGTCCGATCGTGTGTGTGGTAAAAAAAGCTTCCGACCTAGATCTGTCAGACCATCTGAAAGATCCAGGTCTCAAGCTTTTCCCGCCACATAATACTAATCATAACTATCCAATTCGGAAGAACATGTCACTTGAAACTGCTATTTGCTACATGTTACCTCAGTGCGAATATCGCTCCAAACAAACCACTAACGTCACAAGATCTCCTCTGTATTGATTGATTGATTAATATTTCTCATTTAATTCACATATAATAAATTACAATTTTTGTCATCTCCTAAGCTATTGCCTAACTTCTTGGGACTAAGAGAGAGAGAGAGAGAGGGCGTGTTTTGTGTGAGAGAGAAAGAGGGAGAAAAAGTAAGGGAGAGGGATGTGTGTGTTGTGTGTGTGTGTGTGTGTGTGTGTGTGTGTGTGTGTGTGCGAGAGAGAGAGAGAGGGTGAGAAAGAAGATAACAAACTTCGCACTTTGCATTTCACATTTCCCAAAAGTTAACTAGGTACCTACTACATATTACTACTTTTGACATTAATATTACAGAGTAATAGGTAGGTACTGAATACAGAGTAACTACTTTTATAATAGTAAGTTGTACTTGAGAGCTTGTGAAGTGGTTCTCAGGAAGGCAACTGCAACTCCAGTGGTTAGTTTTAGGGTCTTGTGGGTAACCTCTTTTTGGAGATTAAAGTTGTCCTCTGAGCTTAAAAGTTGTCCTTAATGAAGGTCCTTTTCTTTGACCTTGTTCTCCAATTTGAGCGGCTAATAGGGTGACGTAATTAGGTGAGTACAAAGTTAGAAAGCAGAATATTTTAGATGCTCCATCATTACTTTCTATTTTTATTAGGTACTCGCAGGTACACTCACGGGGTGACGTAATTTAGGTGAGTACAAAGTTAGAAAGCAGAATATTTTAGATGCTCCATAATTACTTACTTTTTTTTATTTAGGTACTCGCAGGTACACTCACATTGTCCTACAATAGGTACCTAAAAAAAAAAAAAAAGAATTTTAATTGTGTTGAGCATTAAATGCTTGTCACAAATGTCCTTCCTCGCTTGATAAACTACGCTAAATTTTATGACTCGACTTGGGGTATCTACTACATATTACTACTTTTGACATAATATTACAGAGTAATAGGTAGGTACTGAATACAGAGTACCTATACATAACTACTTTTATAATAGTAATTTGTACTTGAGAGCTTGTGAAGTGGTTCTCAGGAAGGCAACTGCAACTCCAGTGGTTAGTTTTAGGGTCTTGTGGGTAACCTCTTTTTGGAGATAAAATTTGTCCTCTGAGCTTAAAAGTTGTCTTTAATGAAGGTCCTTTTCTTTGACCTTGTTCTCCAATTTGAGTGGCTAATGGGTTGACGTAATTTAGGTGAGTACAAAGTTAGAAAGCAGAATATTTTAGATGCTCCATCATTACTTTCTATTTTTATTAGGTACTCGCAGGTACACTCACATTGTCCTACAATAGGTACCTAAAAAAAAATAAAAAAAATAAAAAAAAAAGGAATTTTAATTGTGTTGAGCATTAAATGCTTGTCACAAATGTCCTTCCTCGCTTGATAAACTACGCTAAATTTAATTATTACGAGCGTTTTACTTTATAGGCAAGTTCACCTGAGTATCCAGGATATTACAAATATTTTCAAGGATTCCACTTTGACTGAGTACTAGGTATTTTTATTTTACTTCTATTGGAACTTTTAACCTTATACTCCAACAATATTTTTAAATGGCCTGGAATGACCTCCTGAATTAGAGAATAAAGAGGTAAGTACCTACATAATTATGTAGATACATAAAAATATGTAAAAATTATTATCCACCTACTCGTATTACAAAGAATGTATAGGTACATATGTATATATGGAGGATAGTTAGGGAACATTGGAAGAGGGTTTTTTGCACATCCACCAAAAAAAGGAAGGGTTTCTTTTCTTCCAAATTACCTACTTGAACTATCCAACATGGACTTTCTGTCTTATTTTGTTCGCATTATCCTGTTCAAAGGGGCAGAATCCTCCTTCTTTTTACACTTTGTCTGTGTCCCAATTTCATTTGGGGTCGGCAATACCCTCCTTTAGTCTCCTCCTTCACAATGCTCTCTTCTCCACCCCTTCTCACTCAGGTTCATCCCTCTCCCAGTCTTCAAAAGGGCAAATAAATTGGGCCATAAATAATACATTCAATTTTTTACAAAATTCATAGAAGCTTGAGAATGGCCATGTGTTGACTCTTTGCCCATCGACTATTTTGTTTGATTGATTCAAGTTAAATTATTTCGAGTTTCCTTCATCCCTCTTCATCCTTAACATTTTCATCATTTTTTATTTCTTTCTCCGTAAAATATAAAATTTTTATGAGTCGACTGTTCTTATTCGAGGCACAGGTTTATTGTCATCTTGATATCAGCCTGAATTTCCCTTGAAATAGCAAAGGTTGAGTGCGAAGGGCATCCGCTCGTAAAATTTGTAGCCAAAACCAATGCGAGTGTTTCGAGACAAAATGGCTAGATTGTTTGGCTCTGGAAGCTAAAAACAACCGGATTGTTTATCTTTGAATACATTATAGAGATGTTATCCGTGGGGGGTGATGATGTAGGAAGCTAGGAAGTCGGTATTAGAAATTAGAAGATATTTATCCAAGGGCGAAAGTGCAAGGTCGTTCCGTGTATGCAAAGATGCTTAGAATATTGACTCTAACCCCGTCTATACACGGAGCTACTGGAAAGAAACTCCAATCTGTTAGTAATGGAATTCTCTTGGAGGGCTAATCAAGTTTATACAAATATCTGGCTGGGGGACGTTAAACAGGGAGTGTATCAGCCTGAAATGCACTTTTGAAGTATTATTACCCCTTCATACTGAGGTATTATGTACCTGTTACCCCTCCATATAGCTGAAGGCTAAAGTATTACCCACCCCTAAATACTGGTGAAGTATTACCCGTATATCATGCCTTGTTCCAAGTGAATGTATAATGTAACGTTTACCACACATGAACTCTCCGACGCAGGGCCGTAACTGTGGAAAATTGGAGGGGGAAGTTCCAAAATAAACGAGGAATGCTGGCCACTCACGCTAAGACGTTAAATTTAGGCCAGCCGACACTATCAGGTCAACCTGATACCTGATGAGTACCTACACACAATATCAAGTAGACCTGACAGGCGGACATTGAAAGTCCAAATCTTTTGAGGGTTACCTATCTGCGATTGAAAGTAGCTAAATGAAGGAGAGAGAGAGAGAGAGAAAACGAGAAACAAAAAAAAAGGAGAGCGAAAGAATTGAGAGGGAAAGAAAAAAGAAAGAGGTAGAGAGAGAGAGAGAAAGAGAGAGAGAGAAATAGAGAGAGAGAGAGAGAGAGAGAGAGAGAGAGAGAGAGAGAGAGAGAGAGAGAGAGAGAGAGAAGCAATCACTCTAGTTAGGGCTGATTGAGAGGCTGACGAAAAACGCCGACACTAACTTTATACGGGAAAAGGTGAAAAAAAAGAAGAAGACCAAAACCAAAAGCGGGAGGAAACTGCAAGCAGGTGTGAGTGATATTAATACAAATTGAAAATTGAACACCTCACCTGCTCTTGGGTAAAAGTGAAGGATAGATTTTTCTTTCAGACTTTCAAGGTGCCATTTGTAATAATTATTGAAAAAATAAAACAACACCAATGGGTGCTGTTTTAAAAAATGGTGTTGTGAAATATTTTAAACGAAAAGAACTCGGTAGGTATTTAACTACCCTAGTATCTATCTAGGTAGGTATTTTCAGTGAGTTTTATTAATTTTCTGTATTTGTTGCATAGAAATGAATATTATTTCATGATTCCTTTGCCTGTTCATTTTACACATTTTAGGGATTGTGATATTGTCCAAAATTTGGACCTGCTTTTATTGTTTCTTATTTTCTATTTTGTTTTAAGAAGCAACTCAAATGAGAAGTAACTTATTTAAATGTACAACACGCAAGGGCCAACAACCTTTAAGATGTATTTTTTATTCAAAATTTGGACTGTGTTCTCAAGCTCTTTTTTTTTACTTTTAAGTAGGTAGGTACTTTTCTTTAATTTTGATCTAATTAAAAATTTCCCAAACCCGTGGAGTAGTTACGAACAATACAAAAACTATTGTCTCAGGCTTCTAAAAGTACATACCTATACCTACTTACCTACCTACCTTAATAAAAACTAACTCGCACTGCAATACTGCAAATAAAATTTATAAATAAATACCTACCATATTATTTACAAATAAAATTAGCTATTCATACAGCAATGCACGTCTAATCATGCATTACTGTCTGTATACATTGCGTTGCATCTGTGAGATATGTCCAGACGGTCACCCATCCACTCTAACACCCAGCTCACCAGTAATCATCCCAAGTGTCAGTGTCACTTTTATTTAGACAATGCCCAGGACGTCTGAAATGTCTGAAGTGATGAGGACTAGAATATTTTGAAATAAAGCCTCTCTCTCCCCCTCTAGGCCTTCCCACCCTTTTTCTCATATTTTGGAAAGCCCACTCCCCACCCATTTCCTTCCTTGTCTCTCACTCCAGTTTTGATAAGCCTTCTAACCCAACCTGTCTTTCCTCTATCACATCAGGACGTTTCCTGTATCACTAACTCTTTTCCTTTTCCCTCCAAAAAATCCTCTCTCTTATCTCCCCTCAACTACCTCCCCTCCAATAAGTCCCCTCCACTAAGAAATCACATATTCATATCTATCAACCTTTTGCCTCTCTTTTTTCTATGTACCCCCCCACCATACCCTCCTCATTTAATCTCCTCTCTTCCCTTGTCTCTTCCAAAACGAAAAGTACCTCCCTCTCCTCTATCACTTATTCAAAATATCCTCTCCACTCCCTTCTCTACTACTACCCATAAAAAATCATATCTATCAACCTTTTACCCCTCTTTCAGCTTCTTCTATGTATCCCCACCATCATAGCTTCCTTGTCTAATCTCTTGCTTTGTCTCTTCCAAAACCATAAGTACTACTTCTCCTAAAAATCATATCTATCAACCTTTTACCCCTCGTTCAGCTTCTTCTATGTATCCCCACCATCATAGCTTCCTTGTCTAATCTCTTGCTTTGTCTCTTCCAAAACCATAAGTACTACTTCTCCTCCATCACTTCTTCAAAATATCCCCCTCCACTTCATCTACCCTCCAAAATATCCCCTCTCCTCCATTACTTCTTCAAAATATCTCCCTCCACTTCATCTACCCCCCCCAAATTATACCCCCCACTTCATCCACACTTGATTGATACCCAGGAAGGGCACCCTTTCAAACCGTTTTTATCACACCCCCCTCTCCCACATCCAATTTTACCCTCCACTATGGCTCTTTCCTACCCATTTCCCATTACCCTTCCACAATGCACTTTTGAAGTATTACCCCTTCATACTGAGGTATTATGTACCTGTTACCCCTCCACATAGCTGAAGGCTAAAGTATTACCCACTCCTAAATACTGGTGAAGTATTACCCGTATATCATGCCTTGTTCCAAGTGAATGCATAATGTAACGTTTACCACACATGAACTCTCCGATGCAGGGCCGTAGCTGCGGAAAATTGGAGGGGGAAGTTGCAAAATAAACGAGGAATGCCCGCCACTCACACTCAGACGTCAATCTTGGGCCAGTCACGCACTATCAGGTAGACCTGACAGGCGGCCCTGTACACGTATACCTGACAATCGATGAGTCACACGCTATCAGGTAGAACTGTCTCTATCAGGTAGACCTGACACCTGATCAGGTCTACCTGATAGTGAGTGGCTGGCCTTAGGAACATATGTGGCGGAAGAAACTTCCGCCTTTAGACCGTCTGACCTAAGTTGGAAGTTATACATGTTCTGCCGGATTGACCGATAGTCTCAGCTTCAGCGACTCACCCGTTTTATAACGACCTGCTGAATACATTTTGAAGAGTAGTGAATATCGGAATAAACATTTCATAAACATGAAACACATATGCACCTAAAGCTACACGATATTTTATCATAAACATCTACCTTCGACCTACTACACACTACACTATTACACATATCTACTAATCTACTAGTAATAAGTATTAGATCCAACACGGTAATAACGCTATATCCACCTGAGGTGTTTCGGTACTCATAGCCACTTTAACTTAATATCTTTACCCTGTTAATAGGTACATATCCAGGATTAATAATATTAGAATCATTCAGCTGAACTCCTGATGAAATATAATTGAAAACCCAAATCTAATTGAGGGTTATCTGCAATTGAATGTAGCCAAATGAAGGAGATACATAGAGAAAGAAAGGGAGAAAGAGAGGGAGAGAGAAAGAGAGAATACGACGGAGCAAAACGAAAGAAGAGAAAAAGAAAGAGAGTGAAAGAGGCAAAGAAAAAGAGAGAGTTAGAGAAAACGAAAAACAGAGAATAGAGAGCGAAAGAAATGAGAGGGAAAGAAAGAGTAAGAGGGAGAGAGAAAAGAGAGAGAGAGAGAGAGAGAGAGAGGCCTAGTAAGCGTTAGGTCGTGGGTTCGTTCTCGGAACGGCTAGTTCTCTCCTATCCTGTCTTCGTTCTCTATGCGCTTTCGAGAAGATAAGATGAAACCTCTTTAAAAAATCCCTCTACGCCACTGACAGGGGTAAGGTATTTTCAATTCATAGACAAGTAGTAATTTAGATGAAAAATGAGAAGGGAAATTTTTGTTCGTCCAAAATGAGATAGGATGCGAGTTATTTTGGAGCGTAGAGAAGGAGGAAGGACCTTGTAAGCGCTAGGTCGCGGGTTCGATTCCGTTCTCGGAACGGGTTGTTCTCTCCTATCCTGTCTTAGTTCTCTATTCGCTTTCGGGAAGATAAGATCCTATGAAACCTCTTTAAAAAATCCCTCTACGCCACTGTGACGGGGGTAAGGTATTTTCAATTCATAGACAAGTAGTGATTTAGATGAAAAATGAGAAGGGAAATTTTTGTTCGTCCAAAATGAGATAGGATGCGAGTTATTTTGGAGCGTAGAGAGGGAGGAAGGGGAGGAGAAGGAGGCGGAGGAGGAGGATGAGGAGGAGAGTAAAGAGGGAGGAGAAGGAGAATGAGGGGGGGGGAGGAGAGGAGGATGTGAGTTATTTTAGAGAGTAGAGAGGGAGGAGGAGGAGGAGAGAAAGAGAAAAAGGGGCAAGAGAGAGGGCGAAAACTCAAGTGAAGGAAGGAAATACCCGAGTAAAAAAAAAAGTGAAAATAAATAGCATTGGGGATGAATAAGAAATACGAAAAGGTGGATGAATATTGTAGGTAATACCTATTTACGAGCGTTTTACTTTATAGGTAAGTTCACCTGACTATCCAGGATATTCCAAATATTTTTAAGGATTCCACTTTGACTTGGTACTGTTTTTATTTTCCTTTTATTGGAAATTTTAATTTACTATCCCCCAATATTTTTAAATGGCCTGGAAGGACCTACTGAATTAGAGAATAAAGAGATAATAATAATAATAATAATTATTATTACATAGAATACATACACATAACAGAATGTAAAATTGTAAATTTCATTAGGTACCTACCCGTATTATGAGGAATCTATACATAGGTATGTAGGATAGTTAGGGCACATTAAACGAGATTTTTTTTGGCACATCCACTAAAAAAGAAGAAAAAGAATTGTTTAATGCAAGAGAGTTTCATTTCTTCCAAATTACCTACTTGAAATTCTAGTAAATCTATGCTTGAAATATCCATATTACTTTCTGTATTTCTCTTCCTCTCTTCTCCATCCCTTCTCTCACAGGTTCATCCCTCTCCCAGTCTTCAAAAGGGCAGAATATTTGGCCATAAATAAAACATTCAATTGATTCAATCTTTACAAAATTCATAGAAGCTTGCGAATGGCCATATTGGCCATGTGTTGTCTCTTTGCCCATCGACTATTTTGTTTGATTGATTCAAGTTATTAGGTATTTCGAGTATTCTTCATCCTTAACATTTTCATCATTTTTTATTTCTTTCTCCGTGAAATATAAAATTTTTATGACTCGACTTTTTTTTTATTCGAGGCCCAGGTTTATTGTCATCTTGAATGCTCAAATCAGTAAATTGAATGATACCTATAAAATATAAAGTTGAAATCAGATGGAGCCCAGATAGGTACATAGCTATGTTAGGAGATTTTTTACCAGGCTAAAGTTACTTCATCCATCAAGGAGGGATTTTACCTCAAGTCAAGAAAAGACAAAATAAAAACTTCCGTCTAGGGACTCCACAGAGTGGTAAGAATATTCCCCACACACGGGGAGGACAGGGGGTCAGAGAGGGATATTTGTGGACGGGAATTTCCCTCTAGACAAGATTCGGGGGTGAGGGAAGTTCTGCGGTCGAAACTTTGCGAAACCAAAACGCTCCATCATGTTCAAATGTGGGAATGTTACCCCTAGGGGGACATACGGACAATTTAGGGGTGGAAAGAGGGATTATTCAAAGGATGAGAAGGTCAGGGGGACGAATTTAGGGATGGAAAGAGAGATTTTTTTAGGGTGAGAAGGTCAGGGGGACGGATTGAAGGGAGAAAAGAGGGAGATTTTACGTCGGAAAGGGAGAATTAGGGGGACGGAGGTAATAGTTCCCGTGTAGGTATGTTGTGTGTGATGCGGTGGAAAATAGAGTAGGAGAGAGAGAGAGAGAGAGAGAGAGAGAGAGAGAGAAACGGAGGGGGACCGAAGAGGGAGGGAGACAAAGTACGAGGAAGAGGGAGGGAGATAGAGACCGAAGAGGGAGGGAGAGAGAGAAAGTAAGAGGAAGAGGGAGGGAAGGAGTGGAAAAAATTTCCATGTTCAGACAAGGAAGGTCGTAAATGAGGCATATCCCTTCTCTCTCTCTCTCTTTCTTTTTTACTCTTTCTCCCTCTCTCTCTCAATACTGACTCCCTGATGTGTGACCCTATTTCCGTCTTCTGTCTCTCTCCTTCACGTCTCATATCTTTCTTCCCACTCTCTCTCTCTTTCTCTCCTTCTCCCCATTTTTTTTTTCAAAATGGTAGGTACCTACGTATGTTTTACAGCTTTTTTTAATTTCATCTGTGTCGTAGCATGCCCAATGCCCATTCTGTAGTATGTCCCTCATCAGATGGGTGATGGATGAGACGAGACACAATACTTCTCATTTAGGTTCCGGGTGAACACGTTTTTTTTTTCTTCTTTTTTGTGGTAGTGAGCACCGAACCCGCAACCTTCTAAATGTTAACCCTGGTAGCTCTGCAACTTTTTCTTCCTGCTTTTTCGTCTTTTTCATATTTACCTACCTAGGTAATATTTTTTTTTTCCATTTTATTTTAAAGAAAGAGTAGAATCCCCTATTTATCTGGAAATTCTGGGATGCATCCCAAAAGCGGGATCATAATTTATTTAAAAAACAGCAAGAGGTAAAAACCTTGGCTAGATTATGAAATATGAGCTACCTTTTAGGATTTCATAACCAGAACGGGTGGGAAAAGTCAGAGAAAATTTAAGAGGAAAGAAAAGGGAAAGAAGGAGAGAGAGGGGATTAAGAGTGAAGGAGATGAAGAAATTATTAGCGATATTTATGAAAAATATGATGAGGAAGATTAAGGGATTGAATGAAGCCACGAAAATACCCGTTAGCAGTTTATTATTGGATGAAGAAAATTGAACAAGAGCAAAAAAACAAGCGATGAAAATGAGGAGGAGAAGGAGAAGGAGGAGGAGGAGGGGGCAAGTAATATGGGGCAAATTTGGACTAGATTACTAGAAGGTTAAAAAAAACAAGAAATCTGAAATTCAGACCAGGTGGTTAAAGTTCAGACACCCGTTCTCACATAGCACATATACTACACGTCATACACAGAGGGTTCGAGATATTTTGAGATTAAAATTTGAAAATTTTGCACCCCTAAACAGTACCTGGTAGTTAGATATTAAGTTTTTGACAGTTTTTTTTTGTCCGATGTTATCATGTGTGGTGTGTGTTCGTGTTATGCACGATACCTGAACTTTGTGTTAAAAAAGGTGTTTTTTTATGTATGTAGGTACTCAGGATATAAACTTTCCTTTTTCACATACCTGTCCGACTTTTGTCGCCATAAAAAGTAAACAACGAAAATTTTGAAGCACATAAAAAAACTTAAAACAACCAAAAAAAAGTTCGAAAGGTGAAAACATTGCGTATGACGTCACGTCATGTAGTTCCTGTTCTTTCCCCCCCCCCTTTTACCCCCATGTTCTCACAGGGGGGGTAAAAGAGGAGAAGGAGGAGGAGGAGGTAGGAGGAGGAGGAAGAAGGAAAGGAAGGAGGGAAAAGGGAGAAGATTATTTACCTTTTTTTATACCTTTCATGAGCTTTGAGCTTTTTCACGCAGGCAAACTTTTAATTTCTGAGATGAGCTTTAAAACCAGACGAAAAATTGTTGATAAAAGGGAAAAACAGGGAGAGAGAGAGGGAGAGAGAGAGAGAGAGAGAGAGAGAGAGAGAGAGAGAGGGAGAGAGAGAGAGAGAGATTTCTACATTTGTATAGAGATTTCTCTCTATACAATCAGAGTTTTTCTCTCCTTTATGTGGAAGTGTGAAAAATGTTTTCAGAAAAAAAGTGTTTGATATTATGCTAATTAAAATTTCAATTTAGTCTCCTCTCTCTCTCCCTCTCCCTCTCCTTCTCTCTCTCTCTCTCTCTCTCTCTCTCTCTCTCTCTCTCTCTCTCTCTCTCTCTCTCTCCTTTT
>NW_007377576.1:235190-242569 GCF_000475195.1 Diaphorina citri
CACGGAATAAACCACAAGACAACATTGTAAATGTATAGAGATTGGCAAAATCAGGTCATATGACTTTTGGCGGTTTTCGGCCAGCTTTGGGGGGGGTTTTTAGCCAGGGTTTTATGCGTGGGCGTCGTGGATAAAATTGGGTTTTCAAAGCACAGCGGTAGGAGACCAGTGTAAACTTTCTGATGGTATGGTTTTAAAGTTCGAGAGGGATCGTCGAGATCGAGAAATTGCCCAAAGCTCTATAAAACAAATGTCCATTCAATAGGACAAGGAAAGTCGTGTGATGTAGATGTAAACACCAGATTTTTGTATACCTATACCTTTATTAATTATAAGTAGTATTATAACCTTATATTATGAACTTTGTAACAATTCATTCTCTCAGCTGACCTAGTTTTCGCTACAAGTTGTCGCTGTTGTAGTTATTGTTGTTGCTGTTTCTGTTGTTGTTGTTGTTGTTCTTGTAGAATGTAGAAGGTAGAAGCAGGTAAAACGTCATTTGCCTTAATGACAAAAGTATTTTATTCGAATTATACATGCACGAATGAAATGCGAGTTTAACATGAGTTTTTTTTCTAGGTAGTTACAAATTTTTAGTTCTATTTTTTTTAATTCCTTTTTTTTGTTATTATATTATTTGCAATGCAACGGTAGGTATCCATTTTAGGCTAAAAACAGCTTGGAGCGGAGATCCTAGCGCATAGAGCATTGAGCATGTATAGGGAAGTGACAATAACGTAAATCCACGAACTCAAACCGTATAGGGCTCAGAGCAAAATGCTCTATGCTTTTTGCTTTCTAAGCTCTATGCTTTTTGCTCTCTGACAGAGAAGAAATAGGATAACGCTAAACCAAATAGGTAGATGAATCGTTGTTCAGAATTTTAATATTTAGGTAGAAAAAATTTTCATGGTAAATTTTCAAATTTTATACTGTTACTCCCACTCCTTTGCTTTTTGCCTTTGTTACGTTAAATCTGATTAACTTTGTGAGGCACTATATTTTTGCTGTCAAAGCTCCAAGCTAATCTTCAAAGTATAAAAAGACCAAGCATTAGAAGGAAAGAACAAGAAGAGGACGAAAAAAAGGAGTAGAAAAAGAAGAAGAAAAAAGAAGAAGAAGAAGAAGAAGAAGAAGAAGAAGAAGAAAAAGAAGAAGAAGAAGAAGAAGAAGAAGAAGAAGAAGAAGAAGAAGAAGAAAGAGGATGAGGATGAGGAGAAAAGTACCTATCTCGTTAGAAGGTATTCATTTTTTTTCTCTTTCAAGGCACAAGCCCCCCACGCAAAACCCTAACTTGCTGAATATTGGATAGGAAATGGAAAGAAAGTGAAAGAACCAAAAGGGAAGGAGAGCATAGTAAAAAATTTACAAGTGGATATCGCCAATGTGTGTGTGTGGAAAAGAAAGTAAACGAAAAATTTCGAAACTAGGAAAAAAAAATAAAGAATAAATAAACAAGGAAGAAGAAGAAGAAGAAGAAGAAGAAGAAGAAGAAGAAGAAGAAAGAAGAAATAAATTTATTTGGACTTGAAAAGGGAAAAAAAAGCAAAAACCAAAGGGAAAATGAAGAGGAGATGGTGAAAAAAAGATGAAAATTTGTCAGGGAGAGAGACGAACAAGGAAGAGGAGAAGAAGAAGGAAAAGAGAAAGGAGAAGGAGAAGAAGAAGAGGAGGAGGAGGAGGAGGAGGAGGAGGAGGAAGAAGAGAAGAGGACTTTTCACGCATTGGAACATGCACGGTTGAAGTGCATGCATTTTTAATGAATGGGGGATACACACACATACCGACACACTACATTTTGACCGGGTCAAAAGCTTTGTCGAGATCTACAGGGTGGACGATTTCTGTCTGTCCAATTGGAAATTAGCGCTTTGAAACAGTTTTAACCAAAAAAGTCCCCTAGATAAATATTTGTACCAATGAAGAACACGAGGAATCTATTGCTTTCTATTTTTTACGAGGAATCCATTGGATTAGGACAGGTTCGATACTTTCCTATGTCAATGGAATTCACTAGTTTTTGAAAACACATGAGTGCTTTGTTGCCCTTTATGGCGAACGAGTTTCGTGGTTAATTTCCTATGGGGGAGAGATGGTTTACATCCTGTATAAAAAGGGGTTGATTGGTTGAACACCCTGTATGCTATTTTGTCTATTTCGCTATCTCTTCTATTGTCTATTTTGCTGTTCCTCTTCTCTCTTTATGACTAGGATATATCTATCAGATTCCTCTCTCTCCCTCATTCTCTTTTTTATCTCTCTCTCTCAGTCCAAATATTTCTCTCTCTCTCCGTCTCCTTCATTCCCGTTTTTATCTCTCTTTCTATCTCTTTCTCTTCCTATTTTCTTAGAGTTTTATTGGAATAATTTGAATGCAAGAAGTTTTCTTTGCGAGGGATTTGAATAAACAATGTTGCCTTTGCTAATTTATTCCAGCAGGAGAAACCTGCAGGATTCTCCTGCTAAAAGAAAAAAAAATGGTCAGTCCGTATTTAATTCAGGCCCTTGGAATTTATCTTCAGGAATCCTACAATAATTTATCTCCCCTATTGTTGACATTAATTACAACCTTTACCGACTCGAAATTCCTTAATTCTTCAGCAGAAAACTTTTAAAATTTACCGTTTTTATTTCTCGTAACTTAATCCAACGTTTAAACGTTTTAATCAGTTTTATTGGAATAATTTAAATGCAAGAAGTTTTCTCTGCGAGGGATTTGAATAAACAATGTTGCCTTTGCTACTTTATTCAAGGATTCTCCTGCTAAAAGAAAAAAAAAATGGTCAGTCCGTATTTAATTCAGGCCCTTGGAATTTATCTTCAGGAATCCTACAATAATTAATCTCCCTTATTGTTGACATTAATTACAACCTTTACCGACTTGAAATTCCTTAATTCTTCAGCAGAAAACTTTTAAAATTTACCGTTTTTATTTCTCGTAACTTAATCCAACGTTTAAACGTTTTAATCATTTGGAAAAAGAAGGAGAGCTTTTTTGTTCGCCCTCTTCCAATTAGAGTTTCTTTCATAGACACTTTTCAGTAGTTTTCAGTTTCAAATGTCTCAATTACTTGAACAGGGTTACTCGTATTTTCTATTTGAAAAGCTCCAAAAAGAGAACTCCGTTTAGGTATTTACTATGAAATAAAATCTAACATGATTTCCATTTACTGTCATTTTCTGAACACCCGCTAAAGGATTTTTAATTAATTATATTTTTTCTTTTAAAAACTAGTTTCCCCCTTTTTTTAATTTAGAAAATGGAACGGAGTACAAAAACTGTGGGAATTTATCATTGTAAAATTATGCTGTGTTATTACATGATTGAGATTTTTCAACTTTTTCTGTGTTTCAAGACAATTTTACTCCGAAGCCCTCAGGGGGGTGTGCTGCTCATTTTTCATTAGTTCGCAACTTGAAGTAACTTTCCGGCATTCAGATATAAATGGAGCTTTCAGACTTCAAGTTATGTAAATGTAAATGCAATTTCTTTGTGTTATTATGTCACAACTTTGGTGCTCACTGCAGCATTGTAGGATTTTTCCCAATACAAACTTAAAATTTGGTATGTAGTTCACAAATGTGACAAAGATGCTACAAAAAACGTTTGGTTAAAATAGGTGCTGCGGTTGGCGGTATTTTGACCGCTTTTTGGCGGGTTTCAGCTATACTGACTAAACGGTTAGAGATATTGTAAATGTTACTGAACTTTTGCACTTTGCCCTTTTCGAGAGAAAAAGTTGAGGAAAAACGTAAACTCGTAAAAAGGCAAGTTAAAAGATTGCGAAAAAAAGCAGCGGAAAGATTGTTGCTTACAGTGAAGAACTAAACCAAAAGATTACTTCCTTAAGTTCTTTCTAGACCAGGGGTTTCCAACTAGCGGCCCGCGGGCCACATGCGGTACTTAGGCAAAAATGGGCATTGAACCTGGCTCTGCCGACCAGTGTAGTTATCATTGAGTCCTGGAAACTGACCCCCTTTAGTGTTCAGCTACAATTAGGAGAGTACTTTTTGAAAAGTTTCGCTTGCGGCGCTCAAAATTCGATCGGACTCCATTTTTGAAAAGTGGGGGGGGGGGGGGGCTCCCCTATGTAATTTATTTGGACTTGAAAAGGGAAAAAAAAGCAAAAACCAAAGGGAAAATGAAGAGGAGATGGTGAAAAAAAGATGAAAATTTGTCAGGGAGAGAGACGAACAAGGAAGAGGAGAAGAAGAAGGAAAAGAGAAAGGAGAAGGAGAAGAAGAAGAGGAGGAGGAGGAGGAGGAGGAGGAGGAAGAGAAGGAAAAGGACTTTTCACGCATTGGAACATGCACGGTTGAAGTGCATGCATTTTTAATGAATGGGGGATACACACACATACCGACACACTACATTATACAACAACTTCTTCATATGAAGACAACCTAGCTTTATAGCAGGAACCACTTTGCTCTAGATTATTTATAGTCCAGTTTTGTCCTCAGGGGGATAGTGGGTCGAATTTAGGGGGAAAAAGAAGAAGAAGTAGACGAAGAAGAAGAAGAGGAAGAAGAAGAAGAAGAAGAAAAGAAAAGTAAGAGAAAACAAAAGACAAGCTTCCTGCCAAAAGTCCTTTCTCCATTCTTCCCCTGTAGGCGCAATCATTTATTTATAGCACATTGCATACACAAAATAAATACCAGGCATTCATACAAATTATGGGTCCACTGAAATGTACCTAGACCAGATAGGTCGGTAGGTAGGTACCTTATGCGTTATGATTAAAAGAAGAAAACAGGTTTCAAGGTTCATAGAGCGACAAAGGTGAAAAATACTCAACTTACAAATAATGTACCTTGGTAGTCATACCTAACTATTCCACTTTTAATTCCCAAGATACACAACTGTTAAAGATATCGATCTGTACCTATCCGTTCAGAACTCTCAACACTACATATGTGGCTACAAAGTTTGAAATCCTTTGAGAGATCCAGGATTTCTTTGTTTCCCTTACAGTGTGGTTCAAAAACTGTCACACGAGGTGAAAGCATGACTTTTCAAACCCCTTGAGAGAGTCAAGATTTGTTTCCCATACAGGGTGTTTTAATAACAACATTTTTTTAAAAGAGGTTTGATAGAGGGACCTGTATGTTCTTATCGTCCCGAAATCGAAGAGAGAAGGGAGGCAGCCGTTCCGAGAACGAACCTTATCCGTTCTTTTGACACAAGCAGATTGAAAATCTTTCCCCCAGAAATATTTTTAAAACACCCTGTATATGAATTGTCTGTGACTTCTTGGCTTTATAATATTTGGATAACAAATGGTGGTAATACTTGCTTCTTTTGGAACTATTCTTTATGATTTTACATCAAATTGAACAAATACTAAAAAGAAAAGAAAATAGTACTTAGATAGGTACCTACCTAAGAAGATGAAAATCTGTACATGTCTGGGTGACATTTGAAGTAAATTGATTGAGCACAATGCCACTATCAATCAATTAGTTTCAATTTATCAAATTTGTTCCATCGAGGGTCAAAGTGGCCATTGTTCACTGGTCCAAGAAACAAGATGACCCAAATGGGAAAATGATAAGTTAATAAACAGTATAATGTCATTGTATAACTGTGTACACATAATTATATCCTTTCTTGTTAAATACACTCGGGGGCGAAAAAAATCGGACCACTCTATAGGTATGTATTTCCATTCATTTACCTACTACTGGACTGCTTAAAAAATAATAATAACAAGCTGGGCCCGTCCCTCCGGGAATTTTCTCATACGAGGGTCGTATAAATATTTGATTGGACTCATACTCGTATGTGTTTGTGACGTCACTACCCTCCTTCCTCTTCTTCTTCCCTCTTCTTCTCTCAGGCTATTTCCATCTTTCATTTCTCTCGTTTCTTAACATCTTTCTCAACCAAAAAATTCATGTTTTTGGGTAAATAGAGGTAATTGAATGAAAGAAGCACGAAGTTCTAAAGCTGTGTCCACAACTCCACACATAGGTGCGGTCGTAGACTATGTGTGGACACAGCTTGAGGTTTAACTCGACGATTTTGGATTTTCAGTCTTTTTGTTTGCTATTATACTTCGCTCTCAAACGGTTTGACCGATTTTGACGAAATATGGTGCTCATCTTCAGCCCATAACAGGAAATTTTCCGATTCATTTACGTGTCAAAGATGATGTATTTACAACTTGTCTATGGTGTTCAATTCTAAAGTCCTGTTTGGTCTGGCTAGGGGACGTTAAACAGAGAGTAGACTATAGCGTCTGGCTGTGGGACTATAAACAGGGAGGAGAACAGCTAACCCTAACCAGCCTAGCTAGCTAGCAGTTCTTCAAAGGGTTCTCTCTGCTTTAAAAGACCAAGCACCAAGTCCTCACGATGGTTGACTGCGGTTCAGGACGAGCCAGCCAATTTAACATGGGCTAGAGCTAGAGACCATCACCCCGGTGTATAGCAGATACAAAAAGATATCTTTTCTTTTCTGCTATCGCCATTCGGCGAAAGCTAAAGCCGCTAAAACAACAACAACAAAGTCCTGTTTCTTTTGAGGGAAAAACTCACTTCTTTCAAAACGATGGCAACATTTGCCACCCGTGTGCCACCTTCCTTCATAGATTCAAACATTTCAAACCCATACCGAATATGTAGAGTGCTGGAGAGAAAAGAAAAAAAAGAGGATAAAAAGGTTATTAGAGAAAGAGACAGATAAGGAGAACGAAAGAAAGAGAGAAGGAAAAAAAGAAAGAAAGAAAGGAAGGAAGAAAGAAAGGAATTTTAATTGAGTGAATCATGAATGACTGTCTCAAATTTTCAAACATAACTTCAACTCGAACCACCAACCCCCAAATCCGAAGTTCACCTACCTAACCACTACACCACTCAAGTTGAAAAAAAAAAGGGAATTTCCCTTATTAGAACTAACTTCATATTTTACCCCATTAAAAACACAAGTGCCCTTGTACCCCTTTTCATGGGGAACAATACCCCTTGTAATTTGTAATGTGCTCAGGTAAGTTCCCAGATTTCTGTACCTATATTTTACAGGTACCTATTTATGTACCTATTTTACTTTCCTTATCCTATAGACCTATAGGAAGGAAAGTAATGTAATCGGGTCAAATTTTCGATGGTCAGATTTTAGTGCCAAAACACGTTTTGAGGTCCCTAGAGCCTCAATCCAAAGTTTCAGCCATTGGTCCGTGTGTGTGTCTGTCTGCAAACAAAATATCTCGAGATCGGTAAGAGCTAGAGAGTTGAAATTTGGTATGTATCTTTCAAATGTGACAAGGATGCGACACGAAACTTTTGGTTAAGATCGGTGCAACGCTTGGCGGCATTTTACCGCTTTTTGGCGGTTTTCGGTGTAATTTAACAATATCTCGGGAACGGTATAAGCTAGA
>NW_007377576.1:243136-249409 GCF_000475195.1 Diaphorina citri
CCTGGGTTCATTTGCAGATGAAAATTTCCAAGTATTATCTTTTATTTCAAAAGATGTGTTTAGCATAAAAAAGAAGGAGGAGGAGGAGAAGAAGAAGAAGAAGGAGAAGGAGAAGAAGAAGAAGAAGAGGAAGAAGAAGAAGAAGAAGAAGAAGAAGAAGAAGAAGAAGAAGAAGAAGAAGAAAAAAAACACTAACTTTTGTTTTAACCCTAGATGGTCCACGGTTGATAGATAGTATTTATTATAACTTGTAGGTCCAAGGGGGTTAATGTTTTTGACACAAAACAGAAGTTCTATCGAAATTTGAACACTGTACTGTAGGATTTGTGCTCGATTTACGACCGAGAGTCAACACAGTGTCAACGGCTTTCTTTGACGTCACCCATTTGGTTTACACAATACACAGGTCAGTATTTATTAAAGTTTGGATTAACTGAAAGCTCTCTATGGTATTAAGATCGGGCATAAGGAAGTCACGCTTTTTTTCTTTTCTTTTTTACCACTTTCAGAAGAGGAAAAAATCTTTTAGCCTTGTACTATTTTCTACTGTTTTAATGCTATGAATATTGCATGTTACAATGTTACATTCATAATCCCATCATAGTCTTTTTACTTTCTATTACATTATGTAGGTATGGGGAACTTAGAGGTACACTATGTGACTCATGAAGAAGCATCCGAATAAGTCCCAATTGTCCAAAGCGGAAAATGGGTGTAAATATCCGTTTTGAGGCTCCTTGAGTTCAAAAATTGGTCTGTTTAGCATATTCGTTTCCGAAAATTTCTACAAAAACTCGGATTTTGGTCACTTTCTGGTCAATTTTTTTTTCAAGAGGGCCTGAGGGCCGAAAAATCTCGATTTTTTTGTAGTGTACCTAATAGAAAGTCGTGCTATGTTCACACTAGATTTTTTTTTCTTTTAATGTAAATAATTTACAAGTTAGGTAGGTATAACCTAATTTTATATTTATTTTCACTCGTATGAAACTTTTTTAAGATTATTATTAGCCCAGTTCCTAGTAAAATATTATTCCTTTCATTATACTAAGTAGTAATTAAAGGTTAATTTATGCATAACCATCGTACTTTAAACACCCCCTTTCATAATATTTATATTTATTTTCACTCGTATGAAACTTTTTTAAGATTATTATTAGCCCAGTTCCTAATAAAATATTATTCCTTTCATTATACTAAGTAGTAATTAAAGGTTAATTTATGCATAACCATCGTACTTTAAACACCCCCTTTCATAATTATATTAAAAAAATGTACGTAGGTATCGTAATGCTGATTAAAATCTTGAGGTAAAAAACTTCTAGTTTGCTACCGTGAAGTACTTTTTTTCTAGCTAAATCCCCTTAGGGGTGAGCTATTCATTTTTATTTTTTAAAATGATGTATTGTAAATAGCGTCTGGCTGTGGGACTATAAACAGGGAGGAGAACAGCTAACCCTAACCAGCCTAGCTAGCTAGCAGTTCTTCAAAGGGTTCTCTCTGCTTTAAAAGACCAAGCACCAAGTCCTCACGATGGTTGACTGCGGTTCAGGACGAGCCAGCCAATTTAACATGGGCTAGAGCTAGAGACCATCACCCCGGTGTATAGCAGATACAAAAAGATATCTTTTCTTTTCTGCTATCGCCATTCGGCGAAAGCTAAAGCCGCTAAAACAACAACAACAAAGTCCTGTTTCTTTTGAGGGAAAAACTCACTTCTTTCAAAACGATGGCAACATTTGCCACCCGTGTGCCACCTTCCTTCATAGATTCAAACATTTCAAACCCATACCGAAGAGAGTGAGAGAGAGAGAGAAAGAGAAGAGAACAAAGACATAATACTTAGATAATACCTGTACCTACCTAGGTACTCCACAATAGATCAGTTGCGCTTACTTGGGTGATGTTTCAAAGTCATAGAGCAGGAAAAATGAGGATCAACGGAATTTTTCTTTTTCTCATTCGACTTCTAGATACCGAGATAAATCGATTTAAAAAATACCGGTAAATCGTGAAGTTTGACGTCACGGCATTCGCTCCCGTAGGCGATGAAAGGGAGGAGGAGGAGGAGGGAATCCAAAAGTTTAAGGCGAGAGGAACCAAAAACTCCAAAGGAGAGGAAAGAAGAGCTTGAGTAGAGCATGAGGGGTTTCTAGAGTTGGAGAAAGGGATACGAATAGAACAGGGGAACAAGAGGAGGCGGGGATCCCAAAGTTTGAGGAGAAGGGTGGTTGAAGGGGGAGAAAACCCATATGCTTATACCGAACGAGAGTTCCCAGAGTTGAAGGGTTAGAGAGGGGTTCAACAAGAGAAGAGGGGGAAACCGGGAGGTGGGAATCCAAAAGTTTAAGGCGAGAGGAACCAAAAGTTTGAGGAGAGGGAGAAACAAAGAAGAGTGGAAGAACAAAGAGGAAGAGGAGAAATCCAAAAAGTAGATAAGGAAAACAAAGGAGAAAGAGTTGGAGTGGGAAAGCGGAACTCAACAGCTGAATAGAGGGGAACAGAAGAGTTAGAGGTGGGGAAATGGGTTGCCCAACAAAGGGTTTGTTTGGGTGAAGAATGAAGTAAGGGGTGAGATTGGAGAAGGGTTTTGACGGTTCGCAGAACGGTCGGCTAGGGAATAGCGGAGGGTTGAATATTTCCAAGGGCGCATACGAGTATGGGTTAGGTACTATGGGTCAAGGAAAGAAATGTTCTACCCCATTTGCTTTCTACCCATTACCATAACATCATGGTAGTCAAGAGAACGGTATATTTTCATTGTGTTGTACTTGTTACCCTAACATACCCCATTAGAAATGTGAAGATATTTTTTTTTTTTTTTAGAACAAGAACATTACTGTAGGTAGGTACCTAGGTAATATTCTATAATATTTTGTTGAACACACAAAGTTGGTTCCCATTTGTCTTTTAATAAGTTTAAGTTACGGTGCTGGTTTGATTCCCACCCCGAGGAGCTTTATTCCAAACAGATAAGGTTCGTTCTCGGAACAGCTGGCTTTCTCCTATCCTGTCCTTCTTTCTTCGGAGGGAAGGAGGAAGGAGAAAAAGTAAGGGGAAGGCACACAGTTCAAGAGTTCACCTTTTCATAGGTATACCTCGTATGAAAATTTCTGAGGCTAAATAGAAAATTAATTCCTATTCATAAGTAGGTACATAAAATAGGTATAATGGAGCAGTTGCAAATGGGTAAAAAATATAAATAAATGGTCGATTCCTATGTAAAAAGTTGGGAAAAATCCACATCTGAGGTCAAAACTCCGAAAAAATAACTGTAAAAGGTCGAAAATTCAATTTTTATTTTCCGTTCTAATGAAAGAGTAGTGAAAAATCCAAATCTGAGGTCAAAACTCCGAAAAAATAACTGTAAAAGGTCGAAAATTCAATTTTCATTTTCCGTTCTAATGAAAGAGTTCAAAGATGTGAAAAAATAACTGTAAAAGGTCGAAAATTCAATTTTTATTTTCCGTTCTAATGAAAGAGTTCAAATATGTGTGACGTCAGTACGCAGTTGTTTTTTTCGTCCGTTAGGTAGCGCCACTATGCAAGCGCGCTAGCGGAGGAGCAGAAAGAACTGCGCAGAAACGTATGCGCACAAACACATTAATGCGTTGCCTGCGAGGGAGCTTTGCTCGGGACATTTGATGTCGTATGCGCACAAACACATTAATGCGTTGCCTGCGAGGGAGCTTTGCTCGGGACAGTTGATGTGACGTCATCGCCTACGGAAGCGTATGCCGTGGCGTCAAAGTTCACGATTTACCGGCATTTTTATAATTGATTTATCTCGAGATCTAGAAGTCGTAAAAGAAAAAGAAAAAATCCGTTGATCCTCTTTTTTCCTGCTCTATGACTTTGAAACATCACCCAAGTAAGCGCAACTGATCTATTATGTATAGATGTCTACGTAAGTGCACCTATGTATCTACCTACCCATAAAGCGTACAAAAACACGTTAAACTAAATAGGTAGCATGTATATCTACCTATTTAAACCTACCTAGGTGACTATACCTATCTACCTATAAGTTGTATAAAAACGTACATTAGGATTCTATACAAAAGAAACATTCAAATGCATACTAGCTTTCCATAATAAGCGTATGTAGAGCTTTCAAGTTTTTTCACTCTTCAGTATACAGGTAAACGTTACAAATTTTTGCACAAAAAAAAGTTAAACTAAATAGGTAGTATGTATATTGTATATCTACCTCTTTATACCTACCTAGGTGACTATACCTATCTACCTATAAGTTGTATAAAAACGTACATTAGGCTTCTACAAAAGAAACATTCAAATGCATACTAGCTTTCCATAATAAGCGTATGTAGGAGCTTTCAAGTTTTTCCACTCTTCAGTACACAGGTAAACGTTAGGTAATTTTCATCTTTCTCTCAGCAAATTCTAAATTGGGTGGGTACTACTTTTCATTTTGCTTTCACTAAAATACTAAATTGATCCAGTTTCATTTTTCTCGGGTAGGTGTTAACCCTATGTTGATCAAATTTGAAGGTCTTAAAGCAACAAATTTTTGCTCTCAGCAAATTCTAAATTGGGTAGGTATACTACTTTTCATTTTTCACTAAAATACTAAATTGATCCAGTTTCATTTTTCTCGGGTAGGTGTTAACCCTATGTTGATCAAATTTGAAGGTTTTAAAGCAAGTAGGTACCTACCTACTTTTTTAAGAGGTTTGATAGAGGGAGCTGCAACTGCTAAGGTCTTATCGTCCCGCAAGCGGAGAGAGAAGGAACACAGGATATAATTTCTCCTTGCTCTCAGCAAATTCTAAATTGGGTAGGTACTACTTTTCATTTTGCTTTCACTAAAATACTAAATTGATCCAGTTTTATTTTCCTCGGGTAGGTGTTAACCCTATGTTGATCAAATTTGAAGGTTTTAAAGCAAATACTTTTTCAAGAGGTTTGATAGAGGGAGTTGCAACTGCCAAGGTCTTATCGTCCCGCAAGTGGAGAGAGAAGGAAGACAGAAAGTTCTTATCGTCCCGCGAGCGGAGAGAGAAGGAAGACAGAAAGTTCTTATCGTCCCGCAAGCGGAGAGCGAAGGAAGACAGGATATGCAAAAGAACGAGCCGTATCTTTTTAGGATAAATCTTCCCCGGGCAAGGATTGAACCCGTGACCTAGTGCTTATAAGGTTGACGCTCTACCCTCTAAGCTAAGCTAACTAAGATGACAACTCTGACAAGTTCTTTTTTTTTTTAATTGAACGTTATTTACAGAGGGAAACTATAACAATCAGAGTCCTTGTCCCTTCTGACAAGTTCAAGTGAACCAAACATTATTTTGTAGACAAGGGGTTAAAATTTCATGTGTTGCACATTGCATACACAGATGAGATAACAGGCTTTCACACAAATTGTGATCCCGTATGCCGGTCTCAGGAATGTTAGTAAGTTATTTAATCAAATGGATTTAATCTATGCTTTCTCTATTTTTGATCATTACAAAAGAACGTGTATCTTTACTTTTGAGGCGACAACATTTTGGGGCCGGGGGCCTAGGCCAACTTTGTAATAAATTTCATTTTATTTTATGGTTCAAGTTTGTAATTTTTAAAGACAGCTTGTTTTTTGTTCTTGTTTTTTTGTTGTTCTTTTTTTTCTGTCCCAGAGGCACAAAGAGTGAGTTTCGGAAAGCATAATAGCGTCGCATGCTAATATTATAATGGAGGCTATTTCTTGCTAAGCCCATTTATATGATTATTACTCCCAGCTCTCTTACCAAATCCGCTCGCTCGTTTTTCTGTCCCAGAGACACAAAGAGTGAGTTTCAGAAAGCATGATAGCGTCGCATGCTAATATTATAATGGAGGCTATTTCTTGCTAAGCCCATTTATATGATTATTACTCCCAGCTCTCTTACCAAATCCAACCTACATGTTTTTCTTTTATGGCGTTGGAATAAAACGTATATGTACTGTAGGTTTGCAGGTACCTACATACGAGTAGGTATATGACTAAATTTGCTCATTATACCTAATTACCAAGGAAGTTCAAATGCCATATTGTCATGGCGCCATACTATTTTGCCATATTTTTAGCGAAATCTGGAAAAATGCCATAAAAAGGCTAAAAAGCCTTATTTTGCCATACATTTTGCCATATTTTAAGCATTTTTAGGTTATTTTGCCATACATTTTGCCATATTTTTTTAAGCATTTTTAGGGGAAAATAGAAAACTGAAGAACAATAGAACAATGATTTTTTTAGCGAAAAAAAAAAAAAAAAAATAATACGACATTTTTTTTTTTTTT
>NW_007377576.1:249470-318142 GCF_000475195.1 Diaphorina citri
AGGGACCGTACACAAATAGTGGTTATGCATTTGGGGAAACAGTTAGCATGAAAGGTGTATAAAAGTCCTCAAAAATCCACATCTGAAGTCAAAACATTGAAAAATTATTTTAAAAACGTTGAAAATTCAATTTTATTTGACCCTCCAAGGAAAAATGTAAAACAATAGCCTCTAATCCTTAAAAAAAAAATCGCTTATTTTGCCATGTTTTGAAAAAATAGATGCCATATTTTCCCAAAATAAGTACCATATTGCCATGTTTTTTAGTGTCATATTTTGGAAAAATAAGGAAAGAAATTGAAAAAAGGAAAAATTCTGAACTTCTCTGCTAATTACCTACCCTTTTTTGTGTAGGTGTATTAAAACTCCTAAGTAGGTATAAGGGCTATGCATATTATGCATCGTGGACCCTCACAAGTCGTATTGGCTTAGAAAACAAGGAATTTTAACTGTAGGCAGTGTTGGTCGAACCGAAGGTTGGCCTAACTTTTTTTTTTCAGTGCAAATATTATCAACAACTCTCTATTTTCGGGAGAGGGCAAAAGATGGGAAGCTTTCCTCTTTCCTGCCTTGTAGCAGGGATCATATACAATTTTATACAACACAGAAATTGCACTTTATTTTGAATGGGTGTTCATTTTGCACTGTTGCCAAATGGGAAAGAGATTAACACCCACCCCCCCTTCTTCTTCTTTGTTACTATGGATTAAGGTCAAGGAAACTTTGTATTCTGTACTTTGTATGTTCATATGTGTATGTATGATAGGAATAGGGTATTAACTATTAACAGTGTAGAATTGGTGTCTGTCTTATTCATGTGAAATTGCTCTTATTGTTTGAGAGAGAGTGAGGAATTTTGTATTCTGTACTTTGTATGTTCATATGTAGGAATAGGGTATTAACTATTAACAGTGTAGAATTGGTGTCTGTCTTATTCATGTGAAATTGCTCTTATTGTTTGAGAGAGAGTGAGGTATTGTAAAATGAACTCCCCTATAAATTTGTAAACGTAATATTAAAAATTCGTTAAAATGCCCACTCAATAAATACCTAGTTACCTTTACTTAATAGGGTAGTAGTCAAATTTAGGGTTCGTAATCCAGGGTTCGAATGTGAAATATGGTCGAAAAGAAAATATCCGAATGACTCGTAAGCCTTAACTATTGTAAAATGGACCCCCCTATAAATTTGTAAACGTAATATTCAAAATTCGTTAAAATACCCACTCAATAAATACCTTTACTTAATAGTGTAGTAGTCAAATTTAGGGTTCGTAATCCAGGGTTCGAATGTGAAATATGGTCGAAAAGAAAATATCCGAATGACTCGTAAGCCTTAAGTGAAAGGATTATATTTTATTCCTTAAATTATCTGAAGCTTGAAGTACCTACTTAAAGGGACTTATTCAAAAAGACATTTTATTGTTGAAAAATAAACTTCCTTAGTACCCATTATTACCTACCTATATGTATATTTTATTAAATCCCAAGTATGTACCTACGTATACATTACGTACTCACACCTAAAACTTCATTTTAAATCAACTTAAAAAAAAAAAAAAAAAAACGGAGAAAGAGGAAGAGAGAGAGAAAGAAATTATGCAAAGAGAACAAAGACATAATACATAGGTAATACCTACCTCATACATTATACCTACTCTACAATTCTGCATTTTACACTCTGTAAGCCTGTACCTGTACCTATTTACCTAGGTACAGGTATACCTACAAAATTAATCCTTGACTCTATAGGTTTTCCCAGAAGGGTTGCAAAGTTATACCTATAGGTACAGTCAAACCTGTCTGATTGGGGACCCGTCTAAATGGGAAATCTGAATAAACGGGGGAAAACTCGAGATTTTTTTGATTTCTGTAATAGTCACACGAATTCCTTTTTACTTTCCTTATCCTATAGGAAGGAAAGTAAGGTATTCGGGTCAATTTTTAGATGGTCAGTTTTTTATCAGTTTTCATTGTCATGTCACTTCTTCTTTTTCAGCTATTTCTCTGACACGCTAGCCGTTCACAATGACTCCAACCCCAGCCACAGCAGACAAACCCTCGAGGGGGTTCCCTCCGGTCCGATCCCGACTCACCTAACCAAGTCCATCTCAGTCCCATCCCAGTCTCAACCTAGCACCGTCATCTCCTACTCACACTCTCACAACCTCCCCGAGAGTCCCCCTGATTCGGTGTCGGAGCCACCTTACTCCCCTGAGGGGTCGGGCGGTCATTCACCGCATCAGAAACACCAGAATGGCGCAGGCTTGGAGCTACTCCTTCACCCTGCTGGCGCCTCGGCCACGGTTGCCAGTTTGAATCACATCGACTACAAAGGATCACTCAATATTCAGAGCAGCTCTGGGGAAACTATCCTCGTGCAACACCCGTCAATACTGACTCCTTTGTTGACTCCCCAGCAACCTCTGTCTCCGTTAGGTAAGTATCTGTTTTCAGGTGCCTTTCTTTTCAACGAATAGCAACAATTTATTTGCGTTCTACTATACGTTTTAATATAAAATGAAAGGGACTTTTCCTATATTCCAAAAAGGACTGCGGTACACTCGTATGTATAAAAAGAGGGCATTTTGCTTCGCTTGTATCAAGTTTAAGCTTGGAAATATTCCTCTCCATTTTTATTATTCAATATTAACTTTTCAAACTACAATTTTCCAACAGATGGAAAATTTACTATCCATAAACTTTCAAGGAACACGAGTTTTACATATCTTGGTGCATTCTTTTCCCAACATGAGTTTTTCCAGATAAACATGAAAGTTTAAAAGCTGTAGTACTTAGCCGTTTCATGTCATCACGAATGTCATAATGTTGGGTTTCAAGGTTTTCTATTATTATTGTAATTATTATCATGATAGTTAATTATTTTTCTTTTATTACTGTCTAATTTTTTGCGGACTTTTATTCAACAGATAGCGCTAAAAGGTTTACTGGCACAGTAAGACTCACTCCCTCTCTTCTCTTTCTTTCTCCTTTTTTTCTCTATTCCTCTCTCTCTCTCTCTCTCTCTCTCTCTCTCTTTCAGTATACAGTAGAGTTAGTCATTAATTCATTATAAATCCTACAAAAACTTCTCTTACCTACCAATAAAAAGTACTTGACAATTCGTTCTCCCTCCCTTTTCTTCTTTCTCTCTCTCCTTTTCTTTCTTTCTCCCTCTCCCTCTCTCTCTCTCTTTGGGTAAATGATAATGTGTATGTACTCAATTTCAATAGAATTTTTACTCTCTCTAACTTACTCTCTCTTTCTCTCTATGGCTTTCTTTCTCTCTGTTCCCAAGTTCCCATCTCTCTCTCACCATTCTTTCCCTTTTGTTCTCCCTCCTCTCTTTCTTTACCCCTCCCTATTCCCTTCTCCCTCCATGTCTCACACACCATCCGCTGGATATTTGTTTCTCTCTCTCTTCCCCTTGTTTCTCGGAGGAAAGGGATTTTTTTCCCTGTTCTCCTCCCTCCATGTCTCACACACCATCCGCTGGATATTTGTTTCTCTCTCTCTCCCCCTTGTTTCTCGGAGGAAAGGGATTTTTTTCCCTTTCCTCCGAGGGAAAAAAATCAAGGGAGAAAGGGAAAAAATCCCTTTCCTCCGTTTCCCCCCCGCTTTTCCCCTACCTACATATTTCCCATACGTTGATATACGTTTTTTTCTGTCTCTGTTTCCCCTGAGATTATTATTGTTATTATTTTGAAAGGAACATATATTTTTGTCATTTGAACCGAGGAGGTGTACATTTCTTTCTCTCTCTCTCTCTCTCTCTGAGGGGGATAAAACAGGGATAAAAAAACCTCAGTAGGGGGCAGAATCGGGTGAGAAAATTTAAGGAGGTGAAATAGAAGGAGATTTAGAGGGAGGGAAATGGATAGAGAAAGATAACGATGAAAAGAGAGAAAGATCCGATTTTAGTGCCAAGGTCTTATTGTTCCGAAATTGAAGAGAGAAGGAAGACAGGAACATTAGCAGGTCAGGATAAGATCCGCCCTGGGTGGGAATCGGACCCGCGGCCTAGCGCTTACAAGGTAGACGCTCTACCAACCAAGCTAACTAGGCTGGCTGTTTGTTGCTACGCACATTGCATATCTAAACCAGTTTTCAGGCGATCATACAATTATGATTACATAATAATAATGGTTTATGGTAAGAAGAATATTTAAAAGGAATACCACCTAGTAGAAGAAAGATGAAGAAGGAGAAAGAAGAGAGAATAGAAAACGATATGAATCTCAATGGGGTTTTAAGAGGAAGAAGAGAGAGAAATAGGGACGAGAGAGAGAGAGAGAGAGAGAGAGAGAGAGAGAGAGAGAGAGAGAGAGAGAGAGAGAAAAAAAGGGGGAGTACAATTATGTTTACATAATAATAATGGTTTATGGTAAGAAGAATATTTAAAAGGAATACCTAGTAGAAGAAAGATAAAGAAGAAGAAAGAAGAGAGAATAGAAAACGATATGAATCTCAATAGGGTTTTAAGAGGAAGAAGAGAGAGAAATAGGGACGAGAGAGAGAGAGAGAGAGGATATTTAAAAGGAATACCTAGTAGAAGAAAGATGAAGAAGAAGAAAGAAGAGAGAATAGAAAACGATATGAATCTCAATAGGGTTTTAAGAGGAAGAAGAGAGAGAAAAGGGACGAGAGAGGGAGAGAAAAAAAAGGGAGATAAGGACAGACACACAGGCAGAGAGTGAGAATTGAGAAAGAAATTGAGAAACTTCACATTGAGAAAGAAAAAGAGAAAGAGGGCGGGATGAAAAGAAAGTGTGTGTGAGAGAGACAGAGAGACAGAGAGAGAGTGAGAGAGAGAGAGAGAGAGAGAGAGAGAGCAATATAATTCTATAGTGAAAGTTTGTGAATAGTAAGTAGTTTTTATATGTCAAGCAACAGTGCAAGTTACAACTGACAAAAGAATAAATGGAAGAGAGGGAGAGAAAAATAGGGGAAGAGAGAGAGAGGGAGGGAGAGAAGAAGAAAAAAATACTGATATAAGGGGAGGAGAGGGAGATATAGACTGACAGAAGGAGAAAGAGGAAGAAGAGAAAGGGAGAAAACAAGACTGATATAGGGGAGGGGAGGGAGAGATAGAACAAGACTGATAAAATGGAAAGCTAAAGAGGAAGCAAGGGAGGTAGGGAGTTTGGTTAAATTGGCTCTCTCCCCAGCACAGAAGTGATAAGAATGAATACTAACATTCAAGATTGCAACTAGATTAACGAGGTTGAAAGTTACTGGACTTTGAGTCCTTCGAAAACGCTCTCAAATCAACAAACAACTCTCTCCTTATTGGCTGTGAAATGAAACAGCCTAGTTTGTACCTGTGGTTTGAAAAACATAATCTGAATTTAACGACAAAATAACCATTGGAGTTAGGGCCCCAAACCACCTTTCTTTATTGAAGTGGCCATACAATGTACTCCATATTGGGAGCACAAATTAGCACGAGTATTCCAAAGCTATTTCCTTCCAAAACAGAAAGAGAGTTAATGTACTATAAAAGGGTAATAGAGGGTATATCTGTTCCAGAAATCTACAGTGAGTAGAAATACAGGGTCTAAAAACACTTCTAATCCCTACATTTTCCCTTCGGAGACTTGAGAATCTCCAATTTGCTCGTGGCGTAAATTATGCATCAAAGTAAACAGAAAATTCAGGCAATTTCAGACATTGTTCAAATAGATAATTTTCACATCATTATAAGTAGGGTTTTCTAAGAATTTTCTGAGTAATCCGTTTTTAAAATTCCTGTGTGAGTTTATAGATTTCAGAAAAATCAGTAGTTCAGCTTAAACCATCTTCTTATTATGCGCGTAACTACTTTGAATTAAGGCTTGGAGCCACAGCAGATACATATACGAGATTTTGCTAATTAAAGTTTAAAGATAATATAGAGAGTAGTTAATTTGTCAAATAGATTTTCTATTTCAGTTCAAATAATGTTAAGAAATGTTTTAACTGAAATAGAAAAACTTGGAAAACATAGACTCAGGTCTCGGTCCCATGTTGGTGAGCAAAATATTCATACAACAATCATTCAACACGCCTTCACTCTAAACAAAGTGAATCATAGTGCCACATTTTAAACTCGTCTAAAAAATTTCCCATAGAGAGTCATGTTTCGTATTTTTTATTAATTATAATAAAATCAGCTCAATGTTACGATCACATAACAGGTCTTGGGAAATAGCAATCCTTGTACTTTTCCTTCCATATTGGACAGTTTTAGGGGGGGAAATCTTTCAATTAAATCTTTGAATCCATGGTAACCCCATAACCGTCTCTTTTTCGTTTTTTGTAGAAATCACAGTCTTACTATCTCAAAGTTGAAATTTCTGCGCCTCTGCACAAGCGCTGAAAGTTGGGGAAAAAAGCCAAAATGTGTTCAACATTGCAAAAGCTAAATTCCAAAAGAATAATGATGTAAATTTTTGTTTGTTTCTCAGGCCAGTACCTATTTATACAGTGGATGCAGATAAAGGATTCAACTTCTCAAATGCCGACGACGCCTTTGTTTGTCAAAAGAAAAACCACTTTCAGGTAAATATGAGAGATCTATTGCTTATGGTCTTATGGAACTTTATTGACTGGATTGTTTTTCGTTAAGTATAGACAAAGTAACTAACAAAAGAATATGACATAAGTATAGGTAAATAATTAATGTCCTCTTGGAATCAACATTATTTTATGGGGCCATAGCATTAAACACCCTATATATGAGAATTCTGAAATCGTTGCTTGAATTTGACTTTGTTTTAGTCATTGAAGACATTTTTTTATAGCATACCAATAGCTCTAGTCAGATGCATCATTTTCAACCTTGATAACTATTTTTGGCACACTACCAGTTTCAATAAAATATATATCAGATGAGTACGTTTCTTACTATTCCTGGTTTTTCCCCTTGTTGAAAAACTCTGTGTGTCGGTGTCGTAGCATGCCCAACCCGTAGTATGTCCTCATCAGACATGAGATCAAGATGATATTAATGAACACGCACTCATTTATGCTATTTATAAGTGACACTTGATATTTATTAATGAACACTCATTAAATCAATACGTATATGTACATCGACAGAAAAAACAGTTGTTCTTCGAACGAAGTGAGTTTAGAGTTTTAACTTGACAATTTAAAACTTACGCTCGACAAGTTAAAACTATTGCTCGACAATTTAAAACTATCGCTCGACAATTTGAAACTAACGAGTTGAACTTGGAAAAGTCACTTGTTTTATCATAAATCTCGAAGGGGTTTTCCGATTTTGATAAAATTTGGCAGAATTTTTCAAAACACACAAAGGAAATTTTCTAGTGGGATTTTGGGTCCGATTGGGCGTTTAGAGACCCCATAACGGACCATTTTCTAAACGAGTTGTACAGTTCATTGAACCACTCGTTTCAAGGAAACAAAACACTTGAAATTTTTGAATTGACTTGAATTTTATTACCTAATATAAAAATCCATTTTCTATCTTATATTCCAGATTACTTGCCATACACAGCTGCAAGGAGATCCCCAGTTTGTAAAGACTCCTGAAGGAATGAGAAAGATCACAAGCTTTCATCTGCACTTTTACGGCGTGAAAGTAGAATCTCTAACACAAACCATCAAGGTGGAGCAATCTCAGAGCGACAGAAGTAAAAAAGCTTTCCATCCTGTGCTGTAAGTTTCCTTCTTTCATTATTTTTCCGTGCTTCCCCATCACATACATTTCAATAGACCTCTGGACTGCGTTAGACTGCGGGGGTAAAGGGACTTTTCAGTCCTATCCCAGCAGGACAAACAAGGTATATTCTATTCTATTATTTATGCCTTTCTTTTGTTTTCCAAAACAAAAAGAGTCTTCGGCAAGATCAAAAGAATGGATTAAGCTCAGGGCAGTGTCCTTGCACACCATATGAACAACATTTTCATTTGACCAGCCCGTTTCTTTCTTCCTTTCTATCATTCATAAAACATCCGGCAGTTATTTAATGATAAGACTCTTTATAGTCTTTATTGGTTATAATCATATACAAAATACAATAATTACAAACAAAGGGCGAAATTATTGCCAGAGGCAATCTCTACCATTCAACCCTGCAATCCCTTTAACTACAATGTAATAATGAACACGCACTCATTTATGCTATTTATAAGTGACACTTGATGTTTATTAATGAACACTCATTAAATCAATACGTATGTACATCGACAGAAAAAACAGTTGTTCTTCGAACGAAGTGAGTTTAGAGTTTTAATTTGACAATTTAAAACTTACGCTCGACAATTTATAACTATTGCTCGACAATTTAAAACTATCGCTCGACAATTTAAAACTAACGAGTTGAACTTGGAAAAGTCACTTGTTTTATCATAACACTCGAAGGGGTTTTACGATTTTGATAAAAATTTGGCAAAATTTTTCAAAACACACAAAGGAAATTTTCTAGTGGAATTTTGGGTCCGATTGGGCGTTTAGAGACCCCATAACGGACCATTTTCTAAACGAGTTGTACAGTTCATTGAACCACTCGTTTCAAGGCCGATTTAGATCGTTGTAGTTGGGACTTTCCTGGAATTAAATCGTAAACCTGTCACAGTGATATTTTGGGTTTTACGGGCAAAGTAGTGTTGAGAGATGGATTCTAATATTCTCGATCCAATCTATTTTTGGTGTTCTATCGTGATATTATCCGGGTAAACGACCATGTTGTGTTATGTAGGAAGGTGCTTACTCTTACTCTCTTATTTATGTTGACATTTTGAATTCTGCTTCCAGTTCCCAAACAGGAGCCTTCGTTCACAGATGTATCCGTTTCCTCGGAAGCTCAATCCAACAACCTTTCAGCATCAAGCTCAGGGTTCAAATCTTCAGGTCTGTCGAGCAACGATGATGAGTTCAGCTATCAAGAAAATCCCGGAGCTTCGGGCAGTGAAAGTGGCATGTATTTGGACACGAGCTTTCAGTGCATTCGATTTCAGGCGTTCCAGCAGACTATGTGGCATACGTTGTGGGACCATAATCTTAAGGAATTGTAAGTGTTGAATTAGGTTGTGGAACCATAATCTTAAGGGATTGTAAGTCTTGAGTTACTTTTGGAGCTATAATTTTGAGGAATCGTTAGTATTAAATTACGCTGTGTGGTGGTAATCTTAGAATAAGTACATAGTCAATCACTATCTATTAATTTATTAATGGTGAAGCTAAAAGCGTCCCTTTCTCGTTTTTCTGGATATGATAGTCTTAGATACTGTCTGAAAGATAAAATTAATGATTATTGACCTCTGCACAATCGCTGAAATCAGGAAAAAGTCCAAAATGTGGTCAACATTTGCAGTATTTACAATTGTGTAAATTTTTGTTTGTTTTTCAGGCCAGTACCTATTTATACAGTGGATGCAGATAAAGGATTCAACTTCTCAAATGCCGACGACGCCTTTGTTTGTCAGAAGAAAAACCACTTTCAGGTAAATATGAGAGATCTATTGCTTATGGAACTTTATTGACTAAATTGTTTTTCGTTAAGTATAGACAAAGTAACCAACAAAAGAATATGACATAAGTATAGGTAAATATAATTAATGTCCTCTTGGAATCACAATTATTTTATGGGGCCATAGCATTAAACACCCTGTATATGAGAATTCTGAAATCATTGCTTGATTTTGACTTTGTTTTATCAATTGCAGACATTTTTTCATAGCATACCAATAGCTCTAGTCAGATGCATCATTTTCAACCTTGATAACTATTTTTGGCACACTACCAGTTTCAATAAAATATATATCTTGCGTAAGTGGGAACACTCTCATTTAAATTACGTTGCCTACAGGACTTTCGGGGGAAAAACCGGATGAAACTCACGACAAATGGGAACGATCCTTTATGTATAGGTGTGGAAATCACTATTCATCTTTTCAATTCTGAGATTGCACTTTCAGTCAAGACCTCTTTCATGATGGTACTATAGATATTGATGAGTAAGCCCATAATTACTCGTATTCATAGCTTTTTGCGTATGCTGAAGCATACAATCACCCCCACTTCCAAGTTCTCTAATCTATGTGCTAACGATTCTCTTTTGCAGTAAATCAAAATCAGGCTACGTGCTGTTCCCCGTCAATAAAGAGACTATGGAGGACAAATTTGAGCTGACCGAAGAAATTTCAGCCAAACCTTTGACCCCGCTGGGAAGGCCACAGACATGCAATTCCATTTCACCCCAATATCCGGACACTTTCTCGGATTGCCAGGTAAGTAAGGACTCGTAAGTAGTCATAAACTCAGGAATGATAGGTTTCTAATGACGGCCTACTCTTAACCTAACGCAGTCTAAGTGGGGGGCCGGGAAAAACCAGCAACACGGGATTGTTCACATGGTCACTCATCCGAATACTAACCACGCGCAACGTGGTTTAACTTCAGTGATCCAAGGGGACAGTAAATCCGCCGCTCCATCTTTAATAACCAGTTTATTCAACAAAAAACCATTTGTATAGTTTGTGTGCGAACTGTCGCATGTCGGAGTGGAAAGTATTTGTACAAAATACGTACCCATATTATGAAAAAAGCATAAGTACATTTCATAATTTGACCCTAACAAACCCTTAATGAATGACCCTAAACAAACCCTTAATGAATTTCAGATCTATTGCTGTCACGGGGACCTCGTCTCTCACGTCAAAGGGAACGACAACTTCGAAACCTCCCTGGACAAGCTCGCTAAAAAGGAGCCGTAATTGATCACTTGATTCTACGTGTGTTCTATAATATAAAATACAAGGTATGCCAACCCAGAACGCACTCCTAGACCTAATTCTGACATTCAAGATTTGATCGAATAAGGAATAATGAAACCATCTCAATTATATTGGAAGTTGTATCTACAACTTAGTCAAAACAAGATTTAATTCATATATTTTCATTTGTTGTTACTTAGTATTGATAGGGCTAGGGGTATTCAAGTGTACACTCACTCAAGTTCCTACTAAAGTGAGAATTTAACATTATAATAAAATTAATCACTCAAGGTCGCACTTGAGTGAGGATTTAAGATTGTACTCACTCAAGGATACACTTGGGCTAGTATTTTCTCGCAGCTCTGAATTTGAGCCTTTTCAAGGACCAAATCACTGGTCTCTGAAATATTATTTCAAAACTCGAATTCCTACGAACAAATCTTACTTCAGAAGGAGGAAACATGAAATAAAAGAAGAATTCAATTTAGTTAAAACACCTTATTTCCATATTTTTGTTTCTGTCCCATTTATTCGAACACCCCATTGTACTCGTATTTGTTATGATGTCAAATTTGAATGGATACATAGATGTGGCCAAAGCACAGGGCATACAGGGGGAGGTAAAGAATGATTGGATCAAGGAGGTCAAGCGAAAACCGACCGAAGATTTGCTGACAAATCGGAGGAGGAGAGACACGGAGGAGTTTAAGGAGAAGATCAAGATTTCGGAGAAATATAAGCCAAAGCACAGGGCATACAGGGGGAAGTGAAGAACGATTGGATCAAGGAAGTCAAACGAAAACCGACCGAAGATTTGCTGACAAATCGGAGGAGGAGAGACACGGAGGAGTTTAAGGAGAAGATCAAGATTTCGGAAAAATATACGAGAAGTAAGTCTTGTAGGATATTATTTTATTAATGACACCTAATGAGTAGTCTTTGGCACTTTTCAGGAGTAGTCCATCAGGACATTTGAAATTCAGTCCAAACATGAGTAGTAGGTAGCGCATCAGAACATTTTCTTAAAATTGAGTTGTTTTCCAAAACAAAAAGAGTCTTCGGCAAGATCAAAAGAATGGATTAAGCTCAGGACAGTGTCCTTGCACACCATATGAACAACATTTTCATTAATGACCAGCCCGTTTCCTTCTTCCTTTCTATCATTCTTAAAACATCCGGCAGTTATTTAATGATAAGACTCTTTATATTCTTTATTGGTTATAATCATGTACAAAATACAATAATTACAAACAAAGGGCGAAATTATTGCCAGAGGCAATCTCTACCATTCAACCCTGCAATCCCTTTAACTACAATTCCTTTGTTTTTCAGTGTGGACTTCAGTGGTGATAACTCGGCTAAGATCACTGTGGGCCGACTGCCATAATCATTTCCATCCACTCTCATTTATCTCACTGATTACACCATGCGTCCATCTTGTCTTATTTCCGCAACTTTTTCTTCGTCAGTGTCCTCTCTTCACCGCAAAACATTGCGCAAAGTCTAAGGCCGACTGTATTGTTGGTACTAAACGAAGGTGAATCTTGACTCTTTTATTATTATTATTTTAACAAAAATAATAATAAAAGAAAGTCTACAAATGTTTATAGAATGAAACCCTTTTCTTTTTCTCTCATTGATAAAAGGTTTGCTGCGAATTCACCATTCTTTCTGTGGCATGAAAGATTAGTAAGGCAAACATTTAGATGATAAAAAGCACTGCAATTTTTAATTATGTAATTACTTAATAATATTTTTCCGAGTACAATATTTGTGTAGGTTTACAAAAAGTAAACAAAAAATATTTTACACAAGTTTCATTAATATTCGATGATATGATTTACTTTTTCAAAGTCTGACTTTAAGTCGGTGTAAAAAACATCAACTTGGGTCGAAGAGGGTAGGCGAAAGGTAATACTGTAAGGGGAGGGAGCTTTTATCCCAAGTCTAACCATGGTCGTCTTTGGCGTTTTCCAAATTTCCAGGATAGAATCTTCATGGAAAGTGTGGGCGCTGTCAAGGAACTGTGCAAAGTGACGCAGAATCTCGAAAACAGGATCGAGGAGTGCACAGTAAGCTGAAATTGACATCACGACACACATAAAACTACCTAATAAATCATTTGAACCATTATTTATTCTTCGTATGGCAAATTGGTTTTAATTTAAAATTCAAATAAACACATACTTGGTTTTCTAACTTTAATATTACCTAGAATTACTTCCAGTTATTTAATGTTTCTTATTATTTCCAGGAATCACTATCAATGGCTTATCAGCGACAAGTGCAGACAACACGGTCTACACTCCTCTTCATTCTTCTTCCAAAAAGCGCAAGATTTCAAAAGAATCCAACAATATTCTTCTGAGACAAGAGACAGGTGAGTTCCAATGTTGATTTAAATTGTGGCATCATTGTCTCTTAAGGGCAACAGGAACTTATACTCCGATTTAGAGAGTGTCTTCTCTTCACCGCAAAACATTGCGCAAAGTCTAAGGCCGACTGTATTGTTGGTACTAAACGAAGGTGGATCTTGACTCTTTTATTATTATTATTATTATTTTAACGAAAAAAATGATAAAAATAAAAGAAAGTCTACAAATGCTTATAGAATGAAACCCTTTTCTTTTTCTCTCATTGATAAAAAGTTTGCTGCGAATTCACCATTCTTTCTGTGGCATGAAAGATTAGTAAGGCAAACATTGAGATGATAAAAAGCACTGCAATTTTTAATTATGTAATTATACTTAATAATATTTTTCCGAGTACAATATTTGTGTAGGTTTACAAAAAGTAAACAAAAAATATTTTACACAAGTTTCATTAATATTCTTCCTGTGCTAAACGATTTAGCACGCGATCATTTAGTACCTGTGAATGTACTATAAAAGGGTAATAGAGGGTGTATCTGTTCCAGAAATCTACAGTGAGTACAAATACAGGGTCTAAAAACACTTCTAATCCCTACATTTTCCCTTCGGAGAATTGAGAATCTCCAATTTGCTCGTGGCGTAAATTATGTATCAAAGTAAACAGAAAATTCAGGCAATTTCAGACATTGTTCAAATAGATAAATTTCACATCATTATAAGTAGGTTTTTCTAAGAATTTTCTGAGTAATCCGTTTTTAAAATTCCTGTGTGAGTTTATAGATTTCAGAAAAATCAGTGGTTCAGCTCAAACCATCTTCTTATTATGCGCGTAACTACTTTGAATTAAGGCTTGGAGCCACAGCAGATACATATACAAGATTTTGCTTATTAAAGTTTAAAGATAATATAGAGAGTAGTTAATTTGTCAAATAGATTTTCTATTTTAGTTCAAATAATGTTAAGAAATGTTTTAACTGAAATAGAAAAACTTGGAAAATATAGACTCAGGTCTCGGTCCCATGTTGGTGAGCAAAATATTCATACAACAATCATTCAACACGCCTTCACTCTAAACAAAGTGAATCAGGGCCGACTGCATTTCAGTGAGACAACGTCCAATAACATGAGGAAGAAGGGCAAGCCGAATCCCGATCAGAGGTACTTCTATTTGGTCGTGGGACTCCACGCCCATTGTAGCGATAGCAATCACTACCCTATCGTGTCACACGCTTCGGAGAGAATCATTGTTCGGGTAAGTAACATTGAATGCCTTCTTAAATAATTAAAATAAGTAAATTGTAAAGTAAGACCTCTCTATTTGCATTTCTTAAATACTTGAGTATTATCTTGATTGATATCTCAGTATATCATCTTGATTGATGTCTCAGTATTACGTAAAAAAGGATTTACAAGAGAAATGTTTGTTAGAGAACGAACGCCAAGTCAAGTTTTAGTATACTAAACTTAAAACAAAGTTGAACTAAACTTTCAATAGTTATAACGTGTACCGAACAAAATCATCGTGTTAAAACTTACACTTCCCTTTCGGTCAATAATGGGAATTTACTTCATTCCATTCCAGGCGTCGAACCCAGGTCAATTTGAGTCGGACGTAGAGTTATGCTGGCAGCGGGGATCTTCACCAGAGTCTGTATTTCATTCGGGCCGAGTCGGAATCAATACGGAAAGACCCGATGAGGCGTTGGTGGTCCATGGTAACGTCAAGCTTACCGGGCATATTATACAGCCATCTGATATACGCGCCAAGCAGCATATTACCAAGGTATGTTTTTTTGGAGGGTTGAAATTTGACCCACTAGTTATCACATTGGCTGAACAAACCGGATCACCAGCCATTCGTCTCTAAGATTTTTGAATGCTTTCAGTCTGGCGAGGTAGCTACGTCATATAGGTAGGCGGAAATTAGAAATGTTGTAATACCCACAGACCTTTCGAAAAGACTGTAGGCTTTACCAGAACCAATTCACGAATAATTGATTTGATATTTATGGCCAAATTCATAGCTTTTGTCATCTCGTTATCCGTTTTCCCTTTACGTAATCCATTCGTTATCTGGATAATATGACGCGTATCTTTACTCTAATCCCCTCAAACTTTTCTAGTGCAACACCAAGGAGCAACTTCGCAACGTGCAACAGTTGAACGTGGTACAGTTCCACTACACGCCAGAGTTTGCACTTCACTTCGGTCTGGCTAGTTAGATTGAATACCAAGGCGACCAGCGACTGAGGGTATGAATACCAGCAGCGACATGAAATAGTTGAGTCAGAGATAAGATTAAGTTCAAACAACCACTCTTACACGCATGCCAAATTAATGAAGAGGCTTTCAGTTTCAGTAAAAAATTGATGTTTTAACAAATATTTTCATTTATTCCTGTCTGTCTTTTAAGGTTTTCCACATCTTCGCGTGCTCAGAAGATAGAGCAATGTACAATGCCAGTTCAGGCTAACAGCACTCCCTGCTCTTGGAACGGGGAGATGTTCTTCCTAAGCTCCAAAATTGCACGGGAGGAGGAGAAAGCTACTCAGCCTGGAACTTTCAAAGTTGAAATCAGTAGCTTCAGAGCGACTTCGCTACGGTTCAGAATTCCCATCAATTCTATTTATTCTTCAGTAAGTACCTATAGAATAGAATAATCTGTTTGTGAATAAGAATAGAATAATTTAAATGTTTCTATGAATTTTTTCCTTAATTTTTTGTTAAGCTGCGCCGAGTAAGGCCAATTGATATGATTTACTTTTTCAAAGTCTGACTAAGTCGGTGTAAAAACATCAACTTGGGTCGAAGAAGGTAGGCGAAAGATAATACTGTAAGGGGAGGGATCTTTTATCCCAAGTCTAACCATGGTCGTCTTTGGCGTTTTCCAAAATTCCAGGATAGAATCTTCATGGAAAGTGTGGGCGCTGTCAAGGAACTGTGCAAAGTGACGCAGAATCTCGAAAACAGGATCGAGGAGTTGGAAATCATTCAGAAGGAACTGACCGATATTCGAGCGAATAGTGTGTACAGTGTCGACCTGACTAATTCACCTGCAGAGTACAACCTGAGTAAGTTTTCTTTTCTTTTTTGCCAATTTGGTTTGTCTTAAGGTCGAAGTCTTCCCTAAATCGAAGAGAGAACGAGGTCAGGATATGAGAAAGACGGCCGTTCCGAGAACTAACTTTTTTTATTTAGGATACTGTTCGCCCCGGTCGAAAATCGAACCCGCGACCTACCGCTTCATTCTTCCTCAGCATTTCTCTACAAGATCCTCTTCTCTGATACTCGGTTTCACTGTATTTAACTACCTGAAAAGTTTGTAATGTAAAATCTAAGCACTGTTCCGTTTTTTTTTTTTTTTTCAATATTTAACTCTTCTTTTCTTTCAGTGAAAGTCAAAAAGCACAGCTCGGATTTCAAAAAGAAAGCAATATGTTCGGACGACTCAGATCTGCCCGTGTGTACAAATAAATTCTATCAAATATTAGTCTGTCTTCTAATTCTGGTCCTGGCTTTCTGGTGAGTAATACAACGATATGATACCTATATAAGAATGCTTCCATATCAAGTCTATAAGTATAGCCGTGTTCGATTATGTGAACTTTTTTTTATAGTCAACATGGCTGAACCAATGAGATTCCGCTTTGGACGTGCACACCATGTCCACACTTCTTGCTCCACAAAGCTGATTGGTTCAGCCATGTTGACTATAAAAAAGTCACATAATCGAATACGGTAGTGATGGGAAAAATGAAACTTTTCAGGGCTCCGGATCCCAGGTTTCGAAACGCTCTGAGGTTTCGGATCTGAGTTCCGAAACTGAAACCGAAACCTGAAACCTTGAAACCTTCGGGTCCGTTACGTAACGAAGCAGACTAAGCAGTAAGCAGGGAGGTTTCAGTTTCAGTTCAGTAGGTATCGAAATAATTTGTAGTGCGCTTGCGCTTCTGTCTTTCTCTTTTCTCTTTCCTTTATTCAAGTTCCGAAACTTTAACTCAGCGGTTTCATGAAACCGGATCCGTATTCTCGGTTTCGAAACCGCGTTTCGAAACAGTTAGAATACGGCTTATCTGTGCATCAGCACTCTGTATTTTACTTATCTTCTCTTTCCAACGTACAAGAATTGCCCCTTTTAACTCTTTCAGATGACAAAATCCACAAATTGCAGAGGAGTTATAGGACCCGGAATCAATAAGATTCTTTTCGATTTTTTCGTTTTATTTTAATTCAATCTACTTTGTTTGCTCTCTTTACAGTGTGATAGCCATGTCCGCGCTTTACTTCTTAGAGTTCCGAAACCCGTACGGTAATTTCGAGACAGCCACCTTGAGAGATTCGTACAAAACCACCCCCCTGCGGGAATATCTGTACCATAATAACAGCCCGTACAGTCCGTACGCGTACGAGGGGAAAAACAAGACGTCGAGAGCAAGAGGAAACTTGGCAACACGGTCTCCCTATCCGAGATCTACCCATGCCGATACCAAGTTCGTCAAACATTACAGGTAAGTGGTGTTAAGGTCCGTCCCCACTTGTCGTTCGGACAAAAATTGTGTAAGTGGGAACACTCTCATTTAAAGTACGTTGCCTACAGGACTTTCGGGGGAAAAACCGGATGAAACTCACGACAAATGGGAACGATCCTCTATGTATAGGTGTGGAAATCACTATTCATCTTTTCAATTCGGAGATTGCACTTTCAGTCAAGACCTCTTTCATGATGGTACTATAGATATTGATGAGTAAGCCCATAATCATTCATAGCTTTTTGCGTATGCTGAAGCATACAATCACCCCCACTTCAAAGTTCTCTAATCTATGTGCTAACGATTCTCTTTTGCAGTAAATCAAAATCAGGGTACGTACTGTTCCCCGTCAATAAAGAGACAATGGAGGACAAATTTGAGCTGACCGAAGAAATTTCAGCCAAACCTTTGACCCCGCTGGGAAGGCCGCAGACATGCAATTCCATTTCACCCCAATATCCGGACACTTTCTCGGATTGCCAGGTAAGTAAGGACGCCTTACTAAGGATTGCCAGCTAAGGGCCTCCTTACTAAGGAGTCATAAACTCAGGAATGATAGGTCTCTGATGATGGAGATTTTACGGTGACAAAGCACCAAATTAACCTCACCCAGTCTGGGGCCGAGAAAATCCAGCAGCATGCCTAGATGGTCACTCATCCGAACTATTGCCGCTGGCTACAAATCTAGGAGCACGGCATTGCATCATTGCGCAAGACCAATTTTCGGCCCAAGCACATCAGTGTATATATTATACAAAACATTTCGATCAAATCTAATCCAAACAAACCATTCGTAAATTTCAGATCTATTGCTGTCACGGGGACCTCGTCTCTCACGTCAAAGGGAACGACAACTTCGAAACCTCCCTGGACAAGCTCGCTAAAGACAACTCTCACAATCTACTCAACCCAAACAACGGCTACTCTTCGCTTCCCGACAGTCTCCTGTTGGAGAAAACGAGAATCACTCCGGCCACGAACACGATTGAAGAAAACAGCGGTAATATATCCGGAGATACGGCCAAAGCAGAAGGAGCCGTAATTGATCACTTGATTCTACGTGTGATCTATAATATAAAATACAAGGTATGCCAACCCAGAACGCACTCCTAGACCTAATTCTGACATTCAAGATTTGATCGAATAAGGAACAATGAAACCATTTCAAATATATTGGAAGTTGTATCTACAACTTAGTCAAAACAAGATTTAATTAATATATTTTCATTTGTTGTTACTTAGTATTGATAGGGCTAGGGGTATTCAAGTGTACACTCACTCAAGTTCCTACTAAAGTGAGAATTTAACATTATAATAAAATTAATCACTCAAGGGTGCACTTGAGTGAGGATTTAAGATTGTACTCACTCAAGGATACTGGGATACACTTGGGCTAGTATTTTCTCGTAGCTCTGAATTTGAGCCTTTTCAAGGACCAAATCACTGGTCTCTGAAATATTATTTCAAAACTCAAATTCCTACGAACAAATCTTACTTCAGAAGGAGGAAACATGAAATAAGAGAAGAATTTAATTTAGTTAAAACACCTTATTCCCATATTTTTGTTTCTGTCCCATTTATTCGAACACCCCATTGTACTCGTATTTGTTATGATGTCAAATTTGAATGGATACATAGATGTTGTACTTGATAATAATTTATTGATACATCAGAGATATGATGGTTGACTTTTTCTTGCTATTTTACATCGTGCTCCACCAATGATCTTCGGCCGAATTCATTATCTGGAACAAAAATAAGAGGGAAAAATATATTAAAGAAAATATCACACCATATGAATATGATGACAAGATCAAATGAAAAGGTGAAACAAACGATCAATGAGGAAAGTGATTGTATGAGAGCCGTGAAATTATTATAATTATGCAATGTGCCTTACACGTATGCTTGTAAATTGTAGCCTGGGTAGGTTCGAGGTCCATGTAGGTAAGTTTGAACAAGGGATAATAATAAATGTAGGTTTTTTTTTACCTGTAACCTACCTATTGTTTTTATTTAAGATCTAAGTTAAAAATAGTTTTACGAATCATTTTCTAAAATACCTACCTCTTCAAATTAGCTGTCTTTCTGACGTACCTTTTGCTTGAATCCAAATGATCGCTTCTGTTTTGACTCAGATCTTGTGAATGCAATGAATTTCTTCCTTAGATTAAACTGAAAAATCGAGAAACAAATGAGATACCTACTTATTAGAATAGGACTATAAATTATTTAGATGATCCGGACAGGGCTGAAAAGTCCCGTTTAATCACCGTTTCGTCCAATTTTCCAAGTGCCAAGAGTGTCAGAATTTGCAAGCTTGTGAAATACTGAACCATGATGACGTTTTGATATTATTGACTTGACTTTTTTGGTGTCGATATTAAGAAGTTTATCGTTTAGATGATCCGGACAGGGCTGAAAAGTCCCGTTTAATCACCGTTTCGTCCAATTTCCCAAGTGCCAAGAGTGTCAGAATTAGCGGATGTGCCAAAACTAACTTGATAATTTGCAAGCTTGTGAAATACTGAACCATGATGACGTTTTGATATTATTGACTTGACTTTTTTGGTGTCGATATTAAGAAGTTTATCTTTTTGGCTCTCAGCCCATTCGAAATTGTTTAATAGAATTAAAATTGAAAAAAAGAAAAAAAAAATACCTAGTCCTTTGTACTTACTAGTATTTTAAAGAATAATTAACATATTACTTACAGCTCCACAATTCTGTCCAAATGAAAGCAAAAGCCCAAGGTAAACAAATTATTCACAAGGTATAGAAATTTTCAATGCAATAGCATCATATGAATATTCATAAGGCCCACCTAAGTTGCATTTTGACTCAAGGCAATACCAGTATCATTAATAACCGGTATTAATTATTATTTATTGTTTTTATTAAGTCCTAAAAGTCACGTCTAATCAAACGTTTCGTTCGATTTTCCACCTATTAGTAGTTGCAAAAGTGTGAGAATTAGTGGATGTGCCAAAACCACCTTGAGATAATTTACAAGCTTGCGTTAAAAGTATTATAATACAATCAAGTGCAGCACGTGTAAAAGAATAAACTTATTTCAACTGTTAAAGTTTACTGCATAATTGATTCTCTTGACCTAAATGAGCTTTCTATTTTTAACTGAGAAGGCTTTTCTCCTTCTTATGGATATCTTCCCACCTTCACAATATTTTCCCTAATGTCTTGAGGTTCCAGGGTAATATCTTCCTTTATTCTCTTGGGAGATTTCGTACTTTTTGCTGGTATTTAATGTTTTATTGTGGTAAACAATCTTGGATTTCGTAGGCTTCTTCCGCATTATACTGTTCCCTCTTAATATTTTTGTCAAATGGTCAGTTGAATTGGAGTAAGTAGGTACCTAAATCCTTGACCAAAATGTCATTTCTTCTTCACCTTTTGTGTAAAACTTCAAACTAAAGATATAGCTTTCTGTGTAAAAACTACAACAAAAGCAACGTCTTCCTACTCTTGTGCAAAATTTTGCACATCACCATTTGTGCAGTTTTTCAATTGCAGGTATAATACAATTAAGTGCAGCACGTGTAAAAGAATAAACTTATTTCAACTGTTAAAGTTTACTGCATAATTGATTCTCTTGACCTAAATGAGCTTTCTATTTTTAACTGAGAAGGCTTTTCTCCTTCTTATGGATATCTTCCCACCTTCACAATGTTTTCCCTAATGTCTTGAGGTTCCTGGGTAATATCTTCCTTTATTCTCTTGGGAGATTTCGTACTTTTTGCTGGTATTTAATGTTTTATTGTGGTAAACAATCTCGGATTTCGTAGGCTACTTCCGCATTATACTGTTCCCTCTTAATATTTTTGTCAAATGTTCAGTTGAGTTGGAGTAAGTAGGTAGGTACCTAAATCCTTGACCAAAATGTCATTTCTTCTTCACCTTTTGTGTAAAACTTCAAACTAAAGATATAGCCTTCTGTGTAAAAACTACAACAAAAGCAACGTCTTCCTACTCTTGTGCAAAATTTTGCACATCACCATTTGTGCAGTTTTTCAATTGCATAAAGCAAAGTCAATGTTTTTGAGTCTAAAATAGACAGAATCCTACTCAGAACATAAAAGTTATGTTTTATCTGCACGCCCGCTGGGATGTCAACATATCCAAAACAATAGGGTCGTTAAGATCATCAAAACTTGAGATCTTGCAGGTGTGACCATTATAACACCAAAACATTGTTTTTTTTCGCACTTGGAATAAAGTTAAGCAATACCACAAGTCACTATTCTCTCCCGATTTGGTGGGTTACGAGTGTTCAAAGTGACTAGTACAAATTATTTGTCCTCATTTTGATAGAATTTTCATGACTGAAAAATAAATCTCATGTTTATTTTCGGACAGCAGTTTATAAAAGCCGGTTATAAAGGCAATATCCTTTATCATAGGCAGGTAGATACACCACCTACCTCGGTGGTGTAGTGGTCAAGGCGCTCGCCTGGTAAACAGGAGGGCGTGGGTTCAATCCCAGCCGAGGTATGGAATCCTCAATATAATTTGAGAATTTGACCACAATAATAGTAGTAGCCTACTGCTGGAGTAAAGGGACTTTTCAGTCCTATGAGAACATAATTTGAGAATTTGACCACAATAATAGTAGTAGCCTACTGCTGGAGTAAAGGGACTTTTCAGTCCTATGCGAGCAGTATAAATAAGCACTATTGTTATTATTATTAATTGGGAAATTTTGACAAATCTTTTGTATGAAATCTGCCTGAAACAGGATAGCACCTAGCACCTACCTAATATTAGGTGGATAAGTAAGAAAGATAAATTTTGGTGCCTAAGTAATAAAGAGAAAATACAAGAACTGTTTTCAATGTTGATGATTTGATAAAACATTTGAATTGCAATGTGTATCTTCCATATTCGTGCTGAAATGACGTATTGTCATGATGTGTGTTATTGTGTGAAATGACTCTTTTCATATTTTGTTCAACAGGAAAATTCTTAACTGACACGAGAGATTTTGAGTTGGGATTGAAGGGGGGGCTGAATTCGTAATCATGGAGAAAATTTTCAAGCAAGCACTTGAGTGATATAATGCAGGTATGCCTACGTAGGTATATTTTTCACAGGTATACCTATGTAGGTATAAATAAGATAGAGATACACCTATGGTAAGTACCTATATTGTACGTGTCTACATAGTTGTAAGTGAAATACGAGTACAAATTTTTGTCGATGGTGGGAATCGAACCCGGTATCTTCTGCATGGCAAGTGAGCGCATTACCACTGGGCTATCTATGCTCTCGTCTTAAAATGTTTCTATAGGAATGCGCTTTTGGATTAAAACTTTTCCTCGAAACAACCACATGTAACTTATCCCTTATATTTTTGTAAAACTGAAGTGCAAAGTCCAAAAAATAACAAATCAAGAAAGAAAAGTCAAAATTTAATTAAAGAATTATCATTATGTAAAGTAAAGAAGATCCAAACTTAAATTAAAAATAAACACCTACTTTTATTTTTAATCTAATAATCTACTTGAAGTTTTCTAAGTTTTCCCAAGACTTGTATGTTGTTCATACACATACCTATGGTTGCAATTTTAGGTATACAACTATACAAGCTATATCGTATACTCAAGGATACTTGAAAGAACAGCATTTTTTTAAACCTAATTGGCCTAGTCTCAAAATTTGACTCATAAATCAAACAACCTAGTTCTTATTGTGGCTTTGTGGTTTTGTTGGCTAATTTCATAAACCAATTTCATGTTAGGTCCAAAAGAAAGCTCTATCTTGAAGTTTTCTATGTTTTCCCAAGACTTGTATGTTGTTCATACACATACCTATGGTTGCAATTTTAGGTATACAAGCTATATCGTATACTCAAGGATACTTGAAAGAACAGCATTTTTTTTAAACCTAATTGGCCTAGTCTCAAAATTTGACTCATAAACCAAACAACCTAGTTCTTATTGTGGCTTTGTGGTTTTGTTGGCTAATTTCATAAACCAATTTCATGTTAGGTCCAAAAGAAAGCTCTATGGATCTTGCAGGTGTGACCATTATAACACCAAAACATTGTTTCTTTCGCACTTGGAATAAAGTTGAGCAATACCACAAGTCACTATTCTCTCCCGATTTGGTGGGTTACGAGTGTTCAAAGTGACTAGTACAAATTATTTGTCCTCATTTTGAAAAGCTCTATTCATAAAACCATGGTTACTCGAGCAGTTATATATCTGGTACGAAGGATTGACTAAATCAACAAAATTTATGTTACCTATGCACTTTTATCATGTCTTAACAACTGAACTGATATTAATCTATTCTTCTACATAAGGCTGGGATAGAACCCACACCCTCCTGTTTACCAGACGAACGCCTCAAACCCTACAATCATCACCAAGGTAGGTTAAAACACGTATATGACAGACTACAGATTTTCTAAAAGTTGTGCCCGAAAAGTACTACCTAAATGTACTTAGTGGAACAAGAAAAGATTTTTGTTATAAAGAAAGTAATCAATAAGTACATTATTATTATTCTTATTATTATTATTCTAATGCGTAATCACTTTATTAAGGTACATAATATTACATATGGGAAATAACTTTCAACATATGAATATCTAAATTTCTCTCATTCATTCCACCGGCATTACCACCGGGCTATCTATGCTCTCGTCTTGATGTTTCTATAGGAATGCGCTTTTGGATTAAAACTTTTCCTCAAAACAACCACATGTAACTTATCCCTTATGTTTTTGTAAAACTGAAGTTCAAAGTCCAAAAAATAACAAATCAAGAAAGAAAAGTCAAAATTTAATTAAAGAATTATCATTATGTAAAGTAAAGAAGATCCAAACTTGTACACATATGTATCGTATTATGATTTATAGATAGCCTTACAGGGTTATTAGGTGACCAAGTACCTTCGGACTAAACTGGCTATACAAGATCTTCTTATTAGAATATGTTAAGCAAGAAAACCTACACTGTATAATGAAAAGTGATAGCTGTTAAATAGTAATATGTTGTTTGTTTTGAATATAATACACCGAATAGATTAGGTTTTCTGAGCCAAGGCTGCAAGGTTGTTCCTACAATAAAAACATGTACCTAGGTCTTCACATAACGGACAAAAATATTGTAGGTAAACCACAGCCTTTCCTCGACGAAAGACAGCCTGACAGCACAAACTTGCAACATAGCACTTTTACAGAATCTGTAGTCCGTCGAGACAACGAAAATGTGTAGGTAGCAAAAATTGAGCCAAGACAACCAGATAGACAGAGAGGAGCCATAATAGCGCCTACACGTCTTGCACAGATTTCATTAGTATTGACAATGATTGTCCTGAAGTATTTATTTATGTCTATAATGATTTCGCATAGACCATTAGGATGAGATGGAATAGGAAATAGACAGGGTGTACTAAGAAATAGTAGTTATAGAGTGGTAGATAGTGAGCGACACATGACTCTTTGTCCTCTGAAACCCGTGCTTCGCTACGCGAAAAATGACATGCTGGCCATTATTTCTGATCCAACGTTTTTAGCTGAATTCCTTTTAGGGCTGAGCTTTTTTTTATCATTATTTTTTATGTTAACTTTGGAGTTCTAGATCGACAAGTCTGTTAAGAATGTCTCAAAGAAACCTTTGTAAAGAAACTGTTTCTAAATCAAAACAAATCTTTCTAGAGATCCTAAAGGACAGATACGTTAGGCAAACTTTGAGAATTATAAAGTTCTCTAGAACTCTAGACCAGTTTGAAATGACGTGATTCTGATACCCCCTGTTTATAATTAATCTATTTTTATGGTTTCTGAGGCCATCAATCTCAAGTGTCAACAAGAGAGACATTAGTCATTGGCACTGCAGACTTAACTGGCATGTTGTTCTCAATTACGTGCCATATTAGGATCTTTTATAACTCAGTTAATAAAGCATCAGGTTCATTCATTAGGCACTTGAGATACTGTAGCGCCATTTCGAAAGTAAAGTCGCTGTCTAGGTGGAGGGTTAAAGGCGAGATATAGGTAGTGCGATTTGGTGTTTCAGATAGTTTTGATGTGGTAGAAGGAGATAGATATCGTGTCAGAGGTAATTTTGTGATTAACAATTTAACACTAAAGTTATGACATTCTTCCACAGTTCGGCAATAGTACAAAGAAGTAATTCATTACATTTCCAACAGGTAGATATCGTGTCAGAGGTAATGTTGTGATTAACAATTTAACACTAAAGTTATGACATTCTTCCACAGTTCGGCAATAGTACAAAGAAGTAATTCATTACATTTCCAACAGAAAGATTATATTCATAACTGCATTTTACGAGTACCTTTATCTCGATAATATCGTATTAATGTGTGATTAAAATAAACAATTAATCCCAGTCGTGAAGGAATAATAAAATTGAATGTAATTATTAATGTATGCATGCCATGAACTTTCTGGTTATCTCGTTCTCATCACTGCAAAGCGTGGATCGAAGAGGGAAAATATTTCAAAAGTTGCAAACTTTTGCAGAAGATCTTTTACATGCTGCGTAGTTTCAGTTGCCTTTGACAGAAAATATTGGCTATTTAACTTTGTAAAGGGGGTACCATGTCAAGTACCCAATAAAATTATGGAAATACAAAGATTTTTTCTTCATTTGACTAGGATGTTAATTCCTTCTTTCAAAATTTTATTGAGGTACTTTGATTCATTATTTTTCAGTTGTAGGTATCACTTGTGCTAAGTTCATAAGCCTTATCCTTGCAGCGCGAAAACCGTAATTGAATTTGGCTTCCCACCTATCCCCCAAATCTATCCAAACTTTGATTTCGTGTTATCTGGAATCAAAACTGGAGTCGAAACAATCCAAGAATTTCGCTAAAACTGTTCAAAGTTTTGTTAAAAGTGTCCTTCCCAAATTCCTGATCCTGATGTTGTCAACCTGGATAAAAACACAAAGCACGTACATGATGGGGACAACAGCAAACTTTCACCTTGTAGGTATCCCTAATATTCTTCATCAGAGGATGTTTGGAATTTTGGTGTCCTAATTTAAAGTTTTTCTTTTCCTGAATAATGTGATAAACATAATGAATAGCTGCAGAATAGTAATCATATTGCTTATTTATACTGCCCGAATAAGACTAAAGTCCCTGAGGAGTTGAAGACTCAATGATACACTCAGAATCATCCTAATGATCTTTAATATCACCGCGAATCAAACGTTACGCAGTCCTCATTTTTGTTAATTCACTTAATTGATGAGTAGATTTTGATCCTATAACTTCCTTGTGACCTTTAATTCTTGAAGTTGTCCCAAAAAGAGAAACTTGCAGCCGACTGAATCGGTCCAATTCAATCGGCAAAGTATTTATCAAAGATACACGTACATTTCGATAACACAAATTTCGTGTTCGAATACTTTTTTTACGCCTCCAAAATGATTGAAACTTTACGTGTAGGTAGGTACATGAATTTACAACGATATTGAAGTAGCTGAGACTTGTAACAAATCTAGAATGGAAAAACTCAGATATTTACGCCTATCAATAACTAAAGGCAAGAAGACCAAATGTCTGACACCCTGCCTCCGGAAATGCAAAAAATATTAGATAAAAACTCCGATATGAGTAATTCGAGATGCAAGGCGGTTTGATGACTTAACTCTAGACGTGCCAGCAACACCCCACCATTCACACAGTTTTTTTCTTCTTCTTCTTTTTTAAAAATGTAATTTTTGTATCTCCTCAAACCTCATTTAAATTTAGTCCATCTCTAGGGACAACGGAATTTTCATGACTGAAAAATAAATCTCATGTTTATTTTCGGACAGCAGTTTATAAAAGCCGGTCCCAAAGGCAATATCCTTTATCATAGGCAGGTAGATACCCACCCAATAAACAACATAATTGGGAAAATTCGACAAATCTTTTGTATGAAATCTGCCTAAAACAGGATAGCACCTACCTAATATTAGGTGGATAACTAAGAAAGATAAATTTTGGTGCCTAAATAATAAAGAGAAAATACAAGAACTGTTTTCAATGCTGATGATTTGATAAAACATTGGAATTGCAATGTGTATCTTCCATATTCGTGCTGAAATGACGTATTGTCATGATGTGTGTTATTGTGTGAAATGACTCTTTTCATATTTAGGTAGGTACGCAGAAATTCGAGATATTTTTTAATAAGTCTCTAACAAAAACGTTACCCACATTACGGTTTCAATATAAGTAGGAGCGGCGTATTTTGTTTCGTGGATTCTAAAGCCCTTCTAATCTTTAAAGAATGTAATGGAAATTTGAAAATAACTTTACTGGGTTATTCCCAGTTTGGAAGATCCCAGTTAAAGGGTAATAAACAGAGCATCTTTCATGGTTGTAAAAATCAGATTTTTGTTGAAAGCTTATTCCATCTGACCTTGTTTGAGAAGGTGGAAGGCAAATAAAAGAAATCGAGTGAAATATTTTTTGTGAGAATTTTCATTTTATGTTATAATAAATATATTTCTAAAATAAGAAAGAATGGAACACAAAAAGAAAATAACAATTTATCTGAAGAGGTTGATCCTACTGTTCTTGCACCAAAAGGGGTTATTTTTATTGAGGTGAAGCACTAGAGGTTATTGATAAATTTCTAATTATTTGTTCTCTAAGGTATTAATATTCATACTTGACTCTGCTTGAATTTTTCACCAACACAAAGGGTATAAAAGAACTAATTGATTACTCATTACACGTATTTTTTGTTTACTCAAAACTTTATGTACTGAACAGAATTCTACCCTTGTATTTCGTAGATACTACAAGCGTGAGTTGATTCAAAGGACCTCTTCAGATAAATGAAGAAAAGGCAATCTTGACGAGATCAACACAAATTGTCAGAGAAACATCCTTCACAAGAAACTGAGGAAAGTGAAAATGACTTGACATGAGCTATTTACAAAATGATTTGATGAAAGACTTGAATGGTAGGTTCTTAGGAGCCTAGTACTTTGGGTAAGCTGGGGCTGGAGCGTAAGCTGGCTTGTAGGCTGGGGCAGCTGGGTAGGCACCTCCTTCCTTGTGGACAACAGCGTTGAAACCGTTGTGTTCGTCAGCGGTGTATTCTACGGTTCTCTTGCTGCCATCAGGCTCAACCAGACTGTAGCTTCCCTTGACGTAGTCACCATCTCTTTCCTCCTTCTGGCTCTTGTAGTCACCGGTGTGTGGGTCATTGATATCATATCCAAAGTCGTACTTGGGGTAGGCATCAGCGTAAACTTCAGCAGGGGCATGGTAAGCTGGAGCGGGAGCGTGATAGGCTGGGGCAGGGGCGTGATATTGACTGGACACTAGCGCCACAGCTACAGCAGCTAACACGAAGATGATCTGCAAACAAAACAAGAATCATGAGATTAGGAAAATTTTGGAACTCTTCAAACCACAAGACTTGTCCCGTAAGTATACTGTCTAGTCTAACGCCTGTCTGTCTACCGTAGGCAACACAATATAAATCCTCAATATCGCAATCCATTTCAATCACATCACAATGAACGTTTAGTCCAACGTTGTTTAATTTCCATGATATGACGAGAACAGTAGGTTAGTTTAGTAATAAATAATATACTAATAATTATTGATAATAAAATTGTTTGAATAATAAAAACGAAAGTTCAAACTCAAACTGGTGTTATACGGTAGATTAATATGAGTGGATGTGACGAATTCCCAGTTAAAGTGCTTCTGCCATAGCTAATTAACTCTAAGTAACAACTCAGATTCCCGATATCAATTTGGGAGCTAACAATTCGAACCCGAAAAATTTCAACTCATTGTATGCTATCAGATTAGTCTGTTACTCAACAGGCTACGGTGTTTGCCATGAGAGAAATAAGGTGAATTGGCGTCTCCACTAACATGAGAGAAATAAGGAGAGTTGGCGTCTCCACTAATCCTCAACTGATTGGAAATAACTCACACAGTTTATATACATTTATAGAGCACATGAAATCACATTTACACCTAGGTGGTCATTTCTATCACCACACCTCACAGTAATAGAGAAATGCGTGGGCAAATGAGAGCTTAAAAAACTCAAAATGGTCTCAGCATTTTTTGTCTTGTCTGAAATTATTTAGGTTTTTGTTTTGTAACAATACCCTGAGGAAGAGAACCATGTCAGTAATGGTAGATTCCATTATTTGTCTCACTTTAGGCGATACTCCACCCAATGTAGGAACCTTATAGAAATCTGGACCTTTACTTTAGAAATGATTTTTTTATACTTGTAGGTAGTTGTTTGTGTCCTCTGCTTTTTTCATAGAAAGTAAGAAAGTTTGGTAATTTTAGCACATCCACCAAACTCTCTCTCTCTCTCTCTCTCTCCTTCTTTCTCTCTTTCTTTCTATCTATCTCTCTCTCTCTCTCTCTCTCTCTCTCTCTCTAAAGTTAATTTTAATTAGTAGGTGGCAGAGATTGGTTGAACCAAGGGCAGAACAGAAGTCATTTGAAGACTAAAGAAGAGACCTTTTTCTCCAACAGATGATGGCTGACTAAGATCTCTCTCTCTCTTTCTTTCTATCTCTCCCTCTCTCTCTCTAAAGTTAATTTTACTTAGTAGGTGGTAAAAAGTGGCAGAGATTGGTTGAACCAAGGGCAGAACAGAAGTCATTTGAAGACTAAAGAAGAGACCTTTTTCTCCAACAGATGATGGCTGACTATTCGAGGGACTCCTTTTCAGCAAATCCTCAATGCGACGTTTGAATATAGATGGCTAAGATCAACAACCTCGTATTAGGATCCAATTTTCGGAAATATGTTTTTGGAAAGGGAATTTCAAACCACATCGATTGATGGTTAAAAAAAAGTCTATTATGAACAATAGTGAATTACGTACTACCCTCGATGAGACAAGTTTTACCTCCTTATAATCAGTTTTTTTGTAACTCCTCAAAAGTTGTGGTTTTCCACGTATGTGAGGTTCTAGATCTCAGCCATTGATATGTTTTGAGAGCAGGGCCATATCCAGCCCCCATCTGAATATAGATTATAGATGGCTAAGATCAACAACCTCGTATTATGATCCAATTTTCGGAAATATTTTTTTGGAAAGGGAATTTCAAACCACATCGACTGATGGTAAAAAAAAATCCATTATGAACAATAGTGAATTACGTACTACCCTCGATGAGTCAAGTTTTACCTCCTTATAATCAGTTTTTTTGTAACTCCTCAAAAGTTGTGGTTTTCCACGTATATGAAGTTGTAGATCTCAGCCATTGATATGTTTTGAGAACAGGGCCATATCCAGCCCCCCCCCCAAATGCGGATCTGTCTGGGACTGGCAAATTTACTACGGTCCGGGGCTACAGGTTCAAGTTGAATGTTCTTCTCTGATCTCGCTTGGAGCCTTTAAGGTACATTCTCCGAGCACGTTCAGTAATCTTTGCAACATGAATCAATAGACCCGGGGCGGCCCAGGGCCGGGACTAAGATCCTTAATTTAAACCTACCTCAAGGAGGTATTAATAGGACATGCAGTCAAAAATGAAAATGACATTTGTCACTGGGGAACTTGAAAGTTCTTCTTCGTTATTGCCGAATACCGTGTTTATTAATAACCAAAAAATTACCAATAAAACTTATAGTTCATCAAAATAATATCGTATTTACTGACTAAATCTGACCTTTTCAAATAGAATACATATTTCTCATACCTACCATTTGGTTAGTGGCAGTACTGACTACTTATTAGGTAAATAGTAGTTGGTATATAATACATAATCAGTATTATCATAACCAGATTTGATTTGGAAATATTTGGGTATTAAAATCTTCAACATACCTAAATGTCAAGTATACTTATGATTTGTCAAAACTCCGTGGAGGAATGAAATAACTATGTAAATTGCTGGTCATCATTTTTATTTTCATTTGCCTAACTGAGATGCCCCAATTTTTGCCATGGATAAATTTTAATGCGAAATTTGATAAGGTAATAGGGACCTACATAATAAGGATTTCTTAGTAAAGTTGTGGATAACTATGTAAATTGCTGGTCATCATATTTATTTTCATTTGCCTAACTGAGATACCCCAATTTTTGCCATGGATAAATTTTAATGCGAAATTTGATAAGGTAATAGGGACCTACATAATAAGGATTTCTTAGTAAAGTTGTGGATCACTGTTATTTTCATCAGGTTGCTGATTATATTTTTCCAATGTCAAGCTTTTTAGGCATCTGATCTAATTACCTCTAGGTGAATTACTTCCACTAGGTGATTCAGACTTCTTTTAGTTTATTTTGATATTATAGACTGTACCTAGATTATTAGACATTAATTTTATTATTAGACATTGTGGTTGGGTATCTTTAATTCGGTATGAGTAAATATGGCATGGACATTTGGAATAGCTGTCGAGGCTATCCGCGTAAACTTAGTTTTTTTTTTTTACCTTCAAATTCTTGTATGATTTCAAAGTTATCTATCACAGGTATTCGTGTTATCCTTGGTATTAGTGATTGTGATAATGTGATATCAGCAATATCTCTGACGAAAATTTACTTGCTTTGATACCTAGTTGCTGATTATATTTTTCCAATGTCAAGCTTTTTAGGCATCTGATCTAATTACCTCTAGGTGAATTACTGATTCAGACTTCTTTTAGTTTATTTTGATATTATAGACTGTACCTAGATTATTAGACATAGTGGTTGGGTATCTTTAATCCGGTATGAGTAAATATGGCATGGACATTTGGAATAGCTGTCGAGGCTATCCGCGTGAACTTAGTTTTTTTTTACCTTCAAATTCTTGTATGATTTCAAAGTTATCTATCATAGGTATTCGTGTTATCCTTGGTATTAGTGATTGTGATAATGTGATATCAGCAATATCTCTGACGAAAATTTACTTGCTTTGATACCTAGTGAAAAATAATAAACAAAAGGTTTTTTTTGGATTCTGAGAACTACATCTCATGAAGACAATTTTATTTTTGGTTTCGAATAAATTAAAATATTGATTCAATATTTTAATGGAAATTGGTTAGCTTCTATTTTTACATGGTTTTATTTTTAACAATACTTGCTACCTATATCCATTTATCCAAGTTCATTTTTACCGTACTATCACCAGTCCCATGACGACGACCAATTGAACTCTTTGCTGTAGATGCTTTGGTTTTTCCTAATTGACACTGTGTGTTTTATATTTTTTCCTGCGTGGTTTTCTTTTTTACCTCTTTGACTGAAATCGTGGTTTGGTTTAGACGTGTGGTTTCAGTTCATCAAATGTGCCTAAGAGGACTGTCTGCATGTATCTAGCTATAACTTATTTTTGTCTTGTTTACAAAGTTATAGATTCGACATTTCGAAAATTTCGAGACTTGGTATGGTTTCTAGTGAAGAACACTTGGAGAATTTTTGCTCCATTCATCTTCTGCACCTAGTGAAAAATAATAAACAAAAAGTTTTTTGGATTCTGAGAACTACATCTCATGAAGACAATTTTATTTTTGGTTTCGAATAAATTAAAATATTGATTCAATATTTTAATGGGCAAACAATCAAGTTGCTATATCAAGTTAATCAATTATCGACCTTTCCGAACCTAAATCTAGCATAAGTTTCTTAAAAACCATACTTTGATTTGTCCAAGGCATCTAATGGTTTATGGCAGCTCTTATGTCTACATTGGTATTTGGTAACAAGTTAATGCCAAGGCTGATTCTGAGGATAGTTAGAATATCTGACAATATTCATTTGTTTGTTTCTTTTTTTTTTTTTTTTTTTTTTTTTTTTTAAGCTTTCCCCCTTTTTTCTCACACGATTTTAATGGCTTAAAAAGGAAAAGTCAATAGAATTAATCTGTGACTTTGGTGATCTCAAAACTATCTCCAGAAGATGTGAGTGCTATTGATTTATTCAGTCGCACACATCAAAACAATAAATAAACAATCAACACAAACAGAAATGAGATGGGAATGGGAATATTTACAAGATGACTCGATGAAATGACTTAGTTTGGAAATTTTATCTTAGATGAAATCTAGTATTTTGGGTAGGCTGGTTTGTAAGCTGGCTTGTAAGCTGGAGCTTTGTAAGCTGGGGCGTAAGCTGGAGCTGGGGCGTAGGCTGGGGCTGGGGCATAAGCTGGGGCTGGAGCGTAAGCTGGCTTGTAGGCTGGGGCAGCTGGGTAGGCACCTCCTTCCTTGTGGACAACAGCGTTGAAACCGTTGTGTTCGTCAGCAGTGTATTCTACGGTTCTCTTGCTGCCATCAGGCTCAACCAGACTGTAGTATCCCTTGACGTAGTCACCATCTCTTTCCTCCTTCTGGCTCTTGTAGTCTCCGGTGTAAGAGTCACTTACATCATAGGCGAAGTCGTATTTGGCTGGGGCATCAGCGTAGTATTCTGGGGCTTTGTAGGCTGGAGCGTAAGATGGTTTGTAAGCTGGGGCTGGGGCGTAAGCTGGGGCTGGAGCGTAAGCTGGAGCTGGAGCGTAGGCTGGAGCTGGAGCGTAAGCTGGGGCTGGGGCGTAGGCGGATTTGTAAGCTGGAGAGGCGTATTGACTCTGCACAGCAACGCCAAGAGCGGCTAAGACAACGGCGACCTGTAATCAATACAAAATCGTAACTTATTAAATTACTCTAGAAAGCGACATTTCATTAAACTTTTTCTGATTTATAAATTGTACAAAACCCGACTGGAATATTTGATATGAATAGTTTAAAAAATAAAATAAAAACATTTATCAATGTCTACCTACTATGTTAACCGTGTAGTATAGCACTATAGCCATAAGATAATTTTCTTATCAATCAGAATCCAAAAATTGTAGCACTGTTATAATCTTTTAAAATTTATCAATTTATTGTTCAAATATAATAAAATAATTTTAAAAAGTTTTAATACCTATTGAGATATATTGTAATTTCTAGGAATTTTATTCCGTGTTCACTAAAATAATTTTCTATTTAGCTATGCACTTGACTTTTAATTTAATACTTCAGTAACTGAACTCGAAATATTTTTAAAAAAAGTTCTTTTGTTGATTACTGCTAAGCAAACTAAGAATCAACTAAATATCTATCCAACAAGGGGCAAAGGATCAGAAAGTTATAAATAGATTTGATAAATTTGACAAGTTGACAAGTTAAATTTACACCTATGGGACTTTGCAAAACGGATTGAAAGTTGCAGATACGTTTTCTAACCTAACTTCATAAAACAAATGGTTTAATTTTACACCCCAAATTATGTCTCGGACAAAACTCAAATCATATTTCTGACCATGCGATTTTTACTAACTTAACGTTCTCAACTAAGTTGTCTATTATCAAAATACATATCTAATTCCATTTTACTTTATTGTTGTTCTTTCTTTTGTTTGTTTCTATGTTGCCCTTTGAAGATTAATTAGATAATACCGCAATAAAGTTTGTTCTACACGTTCATAATGTAGTAGTGTGTAATTTGTTTATAGACTAGTAACTTAGAGCAAAGGTTATACATACACATACTCCCATTGTTGTTGGGACTTGTGGATTCGTATTGATAACCAATCCGGGTTCAAGCAATTTGTCTATGTCAAATTGTTGACTTTCATTGAAGTTATTTGGGTTGCAGTCAGTATGATGAGAAATTATTACGTGATGCACGCTACATAATGTATGAAACTACATAGATAATTATGTAGGAAAGTAGAGTGCTCATTCAATCGAGAGAAAAATCCACGATATTATAGGAGCATTTTATTAACGACCAAATTAATTACTAAAACCTTTTGGCTGGAATTGCTTCAAGATTCAAGATGATTTTATCAATTTATTTACCAATTTGAAAATTTCGTGTTTGCTTATTCTCCATTAAAATTTAAATTTTAGGTCAGCTGAATTCAGCCTGGGCCTTAGAAAATTTCACATCTTTTTAGACCTTTGAATTTAAATTAACGAGTGGTCGGGAACTCGGGACATACCCAAAGTAGTTGTAGATCTGATTAAAGATGTACTCGATCAAGTTTAAATTGAATATTTTAAAGTACGTAGGTTCATGCGTATCGTACTTCTAGTTTTTAGTAGTGGTTAATGGATGTATTAAGCGCAGGGTAAAACTTAGTGGAGGAATGAAGAAGATTTGGCCAACAGTGGACAGATATTGGAAAAAAAGTGGACAGGCTTTTATTAGTCATTAATGTCATTACCTACCATTTTATATTTATCAATCAGTAAAGAACGAGGAAATACTGAAGAGCATTTGTTTCGAACGAGGAAATCTTTGCCACTAAAGCGAACATTTTATAACGGTCCTTACAGTTTCGTTAAAGTTCAACCCAGTTAATTTTCCTCACGTGTCCAAATTTTAGATTATGGTAAATCTTCGGAAATTTAGCCATATTGCAGAACTTCAGAGTTTTATTATTTTCCCGTGCTTCCCCATCAGATACATTTCAATAGACCTCTGGACTGCGTTAGACTGCGGGGGTAAAGGGACTTTTCAGTCCTATCCCAGCAGGACAAACAAGGTATATTTGTATGACTTTTATTGGTCATTAATGTCATTACCATTTTGTATTTATCAATCAGTAAAGAACGAGGAAATACTGAAGAGCATTTGTTTCGAACGAGGAAATCTTTGCCACTAAAGCAAACATTTTATAATGGGCCTTACAGTTTCGTTGGAGTTCAACCCAGTTAATTTTCCTCACGTGTCCAAATTTTAGATTATGGTAAATCTTCGGAAATTTAGCCATATTGCAGAACTTCAGAGTTCAAAGTTCTAATCAGGAAAACTGATGGCAACATCTACTTTTAGAATCTTGTACCTCATCTGTTTTGAACTGTATCTGTTTACTTCCCCCTTTTTTTCTGCTAAACTGTGTTCCGGTTCAATGCGTTTTTCACTTAGTTTTTCCTTCGAAAATATATTTTGTATTTCCTATGACACGATATGTGATTCTCCACTTTTTTTTTTGTGAGAAGTTTACTGTTAACAGCAATAAAAAGTTATACTTGATAGAGTAAACGAAATATTGAAATAGTAATATTCAAATAATAGGGGAGAGGAACTCTAAAGTTGTTTGCTTTTATGTATTTTGGCTCTATTTGTTATGATGTAGTTGCCCCCTCGAGGCCAAGTGAATCCAGGAATTCAAGCACAGAACTGAGAAAACTTAGGATTTTCCGGGAATAGAACCCGGGATGCAAGCCTAGCCAAGGCTAAGTGAAAAATCTTCATCTTAACATGGAATATTCGTGGACATTGATCGAAAGCAATGGCAGTGAAAATTCGAGCGTAACCAGCATGCATCCTGGGCCTAGCTCTCAGCCAGAGCGACATTCTCCTGTGCATCAGAGATTGGTGATAGATCAGCGGAGGTTACACCAGGTTCAAGGTAAAGATAAAGACGGGAACCAATCACAGTGATTAATATAAACTGCACCAAGAATCAACTGATGGGTTGGTTATCTTCAGACTTGAGCTATAGGTGTCTTATTAGCTCTGACGTGTGATGTAGACAACTCGTTTTTCCAAGCCGGTCTAGGAATCTATTCTATGGAAAAATGTATTCTGACTCCAAGCAGCCCGCTGTGAAAAATAATTTTCAATCCGAATACGCGAGCTCTAAGTCTTGAATGTAATCTTGTTGGATTTTGTTTTGCATGCTTGTTTCAATTAATAATGACGTATCAATCGCTAGTATCAATTCAATGAGCAAATGGATTATCTTGTTTGTAAATGACTGAAGATACCTATTCAATCGAGAGAAAAATCCACGATATTATAGGAGCATTTTGTTAACGACCAAATTAATTACTAATACCTTTTGGCTAAAAGTTCAACATTGCTTCACGATTCAAGATGATTTTATTAATTTATTTACCAATTTGAAAATTTCGTGTTTGCTTATTCTCCATTAAAATTTGAATTTTAGGTCAGCTGAATTCAGCCTGGGCCTTAGAAAATTTCACATCTTTTTAGACCTTTGAATTTAAATTAACGAGTGGTCGGGACATACCCAAAGTAGTTGTAGATCTGATTAAAGATGTACTCGATCAAGTTTAAATTGAATATTTTAAAGTACGTAGGTCGATGCCTATATTTTATTAATTATAATAAAATTTACAATACGACTTTATCGTGGAGGAAAAGTGGAACCATCAGCTCAATGTTACAATCATATAACAGGTCTTGGGAAATAGCAACAATCCTTGTACTTTTCCTTCCATATTGGACAGTTTTAGGGGGGGAAATCTTTCAATTAAATCTTTGAATCCATGGTAACCCCATAACCGATGTGTATCGTACTTGTAGTTTTTAGTAGTGGTTAGTGGATGTATTAAGCGCAGGGTAAAACTTAGTGGAGGAATGAAGAAGATTTGGCCAACAGTGGACAGATATTGGAAAAAAAGTGGACAGATAATAATTGCCCATGGTGATGTTGCAAAACCACTCACTAGCATCTCATGAACATGAATATCATCCATCAAAATTATGAACATAATCGAAGTACACATTATAGTTTCGGAAGCACATGGTTCTATGGCATTACAGATCAGAGATATTTTCCCTTGTATACCGAGAAAATTGTCGATCCTAAAAACATTGTCCCATGTTTATTTTGCGATTACCAACCATTCCAACCAATATTTTCACTGGGTTTGAGTTACGTACGTCAAAGGATATCTTGAAGTCAAACTTACCATGCCATTTGCATTGTTTTCCATATAAAAAATAAACTCATCTCTGACTTTCAAAATAGGATGGACGAAAATATGATATTCAAAAGGGCATGAAAAATGTATAAGTAGCATAGATTAATATATTCAAAATGCTTTTTATAACCTTCCTTTATTCTCATTGGCTGCCCCAAAACTTATAATATTTTTGCCTTTCGTCTCCCCATTATGAACATATAATCATTCATCAAGATCATAACCATATGTCAAAGAAAACTTTAATTGGAGGCAAGATTCACAGATTCGTATCAGCTTAACCCATCTTTTGGGGCTGTTTGTCCTTACACCTAAGCCGCAGAGCTATTTTTTGTGTACGGTGTTAAGCAATTGTAGGCAAAGAAAGATATTATACAATATTAACTTGATAAATTCCTAGCCAAGCATTTTATTATTATCATTTTTACAGTACGAATGTATTACACATGTTCGTACGACTCAACAATTTTGAACATAACAGCAGTGCCTTTGAATCTCTCGTTTGACGTCAAAAAATTTAATTTTTGTTTCAGGCCGAAATTATTTTGGAGGGATCGACCATGAGGTGTTGGACTTCAGTCAACTCGATGATTACATCAATGGAGATGCTGAAACTAACAACACGTAAGTTACTAGACTAATCTAAAGTGATAAATTTTGAAAAATTACAGTTAATATAAATGTGATTTATAATAGTTTACCCCAATTCAGCGTTTGCTGAGGTTTGATTATAACCAAGGATGTAGGTAAATAATATTTGATACCTACCTATGTTAAGTAAAGTTTAATATTTTCAAAGATTATAACCATATGTAAATATTTGGTACCCCTGTTCAGTAGTTAAAGTTTAACGTTTTGTTTACACTAAGTCCCACCCTGCTTAGATTAACCCCGATAGATTCTCTAGGGGAGGATGTCCAAGTCTTCGTGTTTTCACACTTCATGCACATTTCCCAACCCCCTGATTCCTGGTGTTTACTGTTTACCCTTATTAGAGGTACATAAAGTTCCAATGTTAGAGATCTTACAGGGTACTTTAACGGTGCGGCGGCCAATTTCGAAGAGGCGAAGTAGAAAACTGAGTTTTTCATAGCGAGAAGCATTCTAGTGACCCAAAAAACAACCTTGGCCCAAACTTCTTACTTTGGTACAAAATTAAAATTGATGTTTTACAGTCCCAGTAGTGCAATTTCTGAGGCTCTGCGCTATTGATGTCAAAATGTTGGGGTCAGATTTGTATAACCGCCTTAGGTATGCAATGTGCACAACATTTTATATTTCTGATTCGGCGAGGTACGTTTAGGCAGGAATGTGTAGTCTGTAGTCTTCACTCTCAAGGCCGACTGCATTTCAGTGAGACAACGTCCAATAACATGAGGAAGAAGGGAAAGCCGAATCCCGATCAGAGGTACTTCTATTTGGTCGTGGGACTCCACGCCCATTGTAGCGATAGCAATCACTACCCTATCGTGTCCCACGCTTCGGAGAGAATCATTGTTCGGGTAAGTAACATCGAATGCCTTCTTAAATAATTAAAATAAGTAAATTGTAAAGTAAGACCTCTCTATTTGCATTTCTTAAATACTTGAGTATTATCTTGATATTTACCTACCATATTAATTTATACTGCTGACTTCAGTGGTCAGGTCCGTAGACTTTGAATCTGGAGGTTGGTAGTTCGAATCCAAGTCAAGACATAAAATTTAGCATAGTATAAGCGGGGAACGCCACTTGTGACAAGCATTTATACACAATTAAAATTAATTTTATTATATAAACATTATACTGCTGGGATAAGATTGAAGGTCTTTTCACTAATACTACATGTACTAATTATTCTAGATGGGGATTTGAACGGAGTTACCGTTCTCATAAAGGGATCTCAGTATTACGTAAAAAAGGATTTACAAGGGAAATGTTTGTTAGAGAACGAACGCCAAGTCAAGTTTTAGTATACTAAACTTAAAACAAAGTTGAACTAAACTTTCAATAGTTATAACGTGTACCGAACAAAATCATCGGGTTAAAACTTAGACCTCCCTTTCGGTGAATAATCGGAATTTCATTCCATTCCAGGCGTCAAACCCAGGTCAATTTGAATCGGACGTAGAGTTATGCTGGCAGCGGGGATCTTCACCAGAGTCTGTATTTCATTCGGGCCGAGTCGGAATCAATACGGAAAGACCCGGCAGACAAACCCTCGAGGGGGTTCCCTCCGGTCCGATCCCGACTCACCTAACCAAGTCCATCTCAGTCCCATCCCAGTCTCAACCTAGCACCGTCATCTCCTACTCACACTCTCACAACCTCCCCGAGAGTCCCCCTGATTCGGTGTCGGAGCCACCTTACTCCCCTGAGGGGTCGGGTGGTCATTCACCGCATCAGAAACACCAGAATGGCGCAGGCTTGGAGCTACTCCTTCACCCTGCTGGCGCCTCGGCCACGGTTGCCAGTTTGAATCACATCGACTACAAAGGATCACTCAATATTCAGAGCAGCTCTGGGGAAACTATCCTCGTGCAACACCCGTCAATACTGACTCCTTTGTTGACTCCCCAGCAACCTCTGTCTCCGTTAGGTAAGTATCTGTTTTCAGGTGCCTTTCTTTTCAGCGAATAGCAACAATAAAATTTATTTGCGTTCTACTAATTTAAAACGTATCTAAAATGAAAGGGACTTTTCCTATATTCCAAAAGGGACTGCGGTACACTCGTATGTATAAAAAGAGGGCATTTTGCTTCGCTTGTATCAAGTCTAAGCTTGGAAATATTCCTCTCCATTTTTATTATTCAATATTAACTTTTCAAACTACAATTTTCCAACAGATGGAAAATTTACTATCCACGAATAGCAACAATTTATTTGCGTTCTACTATACGTTTTAATATAAAATGAAAGGGACTTTTCCTATATTCCAAAAAGGACTGCGGTACACTCGTATGTATAAAAAGAGGGCATTTTGCTTCGCTTGTATCAAGTTTAAGCTTGGAAATATTCCTCTCCATTTTTATTATTCAATATTAACTTTTCAAACTACAATTTTCCAACAGATGGAAAATTTACTATCCATAAACTTTCAAGGAACACGAGTTTTACATATCTTGGTGCATTCTTTTCCCAACATGAGTTTTTCCAGATAAACATGAAAGTTTAAAAGCTGTAGTACTTAGCCGTTTCATGTCATCACGAATGTCATAATGTTGGGTTTCAAGGTTTTCTATTATTATTGTAATTATTATCATGATACCTAGTTAATTATTTTTCTTTTATTACTGTCTAATTTTTTGCGGACTTTTATTCAACAGATAGCGCTAAAAGGTTTACTGGCACAGTAAGTTAATCCCCTCAAACTTTTCTAGTGCAACACGAAGGAGCAACTTCGCAACGTGCAACAGTTGAACGTGGTACAGTTCCACTACACGCCAGAGTTTGCACTTCACTTCGGTCTGGCTAGTTCGGGAGACACGGGTATCATCGCCCAAGAAGTACAGCGAATATTGCCCGAGGCAGTGTCCTCAGCGGGGGACGTTCAACTCCCCGATGGGACACGATATGATAATTTCCTCGTTGTAAATAAGGTAGGTGACTCATTGGGATTGCCTTCCATTTATAGCCAAGACTTTGATTTGAGTTTCAACTTTGTTCAAAATTTTCGGAGTCTGACCTACAGTAAAAAAGATAAATGAGTAAATGAGGCTCGAAGGGGGGGGGGGGGGGGGGAACATTTTCGCAAAATTGATGTTTTACAGTCCCAGTAGTGCAATTTCTGAGGCTCTGAGCTGTTGATGTCAAAATATTGGGGTCAGATTTGTATAACCGCCTTACAATTACTCGAAGTAGGTATGCAATGTGCACAACATTTTATATTTCTGATTCGGCGAGGTACGTTTAGGCAGGAATGTGTAGTCTGTAGTCTTCACTCTCACCAATCTCATTTAGGTATTTACCATATTAATTATACTGCTGACTTCAGTGGTCAGCTCCGTATACTTTGAATCTGGAGGTTGGTAGTTCGAATCCAAGTGAAGACATAAAATTTAGCATAGTATAGGCGGGGAACGCCACTTGTGACAAGCATTTATACACAATTTTTTTATATAAATATTATACTGCTAGGATAAGATTGAAGGTCTTTTCACTAATACTACATGTACTAATTATTCTAGATGGGGATTTGAACGGAGTTACCGTTCTCATAAAGGGAGAAACATTCACGGAAATCATAGGCAAGGATTACTGCAACTATCACAGCGCCGAATATTATCGCTGTGTGGAACGAAACAGCTCTGTTATGAACTACGCCATACCGTTGAGCAAATATCTCCCCGATCCGTATGTGACGATTATTTTCCAGTGAGTACTCTGTCTTTTAATTTTTATTTATTTAATATTATTAGTATTATAATTGAATACCAAGGCGGTTGATTGCGAAGGGTATCCAGTCGTAAATCCGACTCCGTTTGTACACGAGAAAAGGCGAAGGAAAGAAGAAGTTTATTTTTTATTTATTTAATATTATTAGTATTATAATTATTGAATACCAAGGCGGTTGATTGCGAAGGGTATCCAGTCGTAAATCCGACTCCGTTTGTACACGAGAAAAGGCGAAGGAAAGAAGAAGATTGAATACCAAGGCGACCAGCGACTGAGGGCATGAATACCAGCAACGACATGAAATAGTTGAGTCAGAGATAAGATTAAGTTCAAACAACCACTCTTACACAGAGCATGCCAAATTAATGAAGAGGCTTTCAGTTTCAGTAAAAAATTGATGTTTTAACAAACATTTTCATTTATTCCTGTCTGTCTTTTAAGGTTTTCCACATCTTCGCGTGCCCAGAAGATAGAGCAATGTACAATGCCAGTTCAGGCTAACAGCACTCCCTGCTCTTGGAACGGGGAGATGTTCTTCCTAAGCTCCAAAATTGCACGCGAGGAGGAGAAAGCTACTCAGCCTGGAACTTTCAAAGTTGAAATCAGTAGCTTCAGAGCGACTTCGCTACGGTTCAGAATTCCCATCAATTCTATTTATTCTTCAGTAAGTACCTATAGAATAGAACAATCTGTTTGTGAATAAGAATAGGTAGAATAATTTAAATGTTTCTATGAATTTTTTGTTAAGCTGCGCCGAGTAAGGCCAGTAAATAAAAGCGTCATCTTAGCAAAGCACGGGATGGGCCAGCTAGTTCATATTTTATAAATTTACCATGATCTAATGTGGAATTTTAAATAATAATAACAATCCTCTGTTTGTTTCAGAATGTCTGTCGTTTACCCCATGAGAAAGTAATCTGTTTGTGAATAAGAATAGAATAATTTAAATGTTTCTATGAATTTTTTCCTTAATTTTTTGTTAAGCTGCGCCGAGTAAGGCCAATAAATAAAAGCGTCATCTTAGCAAAGCACGGGATGGGCCAGCTAGTTCATATTTTATGAATTTACCATGATCTAATGTGGAATTTTAAATAATAATAACAATCCTCTGTTTGTTTCAGAATGTCTGTCGTTTACCCCATGAGAAAGTTGGAGTGTCTTTCATTGAATATAATATTCTTCTATTCCGAGATTGCAATGATTAAAGGTCGCATGAGTATTTTTGCCAGAGATACAAATATTTTTAGTGAGTCTAATTTGACACGATGAATTTCTGTTAATATTCGTATCGTATGCATTTATAGTTTTATAATTTTCTTTGAAAACGTTTTACCTTCAGAATTTCTTTATGTCTGTCTAAGATTATTACGATAGCTTTAATTATATTTCCTTGTTTTTTATTATTTGGTTTGTTTACATATTTTTCTTTAGTTCCACTAGAAAGTTGGACGAAGATCAAAAACTTTCAAAACTCCGTAGATAGTTTTATCTATCCCAAACACTGGCGTTGGTGTTGGGACTTACATAGTAAGCCAGTACTGCATATCTTAAGAAACAAATTTTAACGTAATAAGTAAATTTGAACAAATCTAACTCGCGATCAAAATTTCCTATCCCAAACACTGGCGTTGGTGTTGGGACTTATATAGTAAGCCAGTACTGCATATCTTAAGAAACAAATTTTAACGTAATAAGTAAATTTGAACAAATCTAACTCGCGATCAAAATTTCCTATTTGTTCCATAGACTATTATTTCAACTTCTTGGATCACAGGAATGTCACATATCTTCTTCAATAGTGCATCTTTGAACTTTTCCGGTAAATAGTTCATTATAAAATATAAATTAGAACGTTAGGTATTTTATTTTAAGTTTACTTTTTGTACAGTTATTTTTTAGTGGTGCTAAAATACCCTCCAAGATTTTTGTCTTACAAAAAGCATTCCATAATGAAGAGTTATTTTACCATTGATATTTTTCGTTTCATTTTGTTAAATACTCTCGTTTTAATCAAAATTGCAACAATCCGTCCATATGTTTGAATTTTGTTTATACACATATTCTACTTTATTGAGTAGATATAGCCACCATGTATTAAAAAGCACATAAGTAGATTCTATCTTTTTCTATTAGTAGTCTGGGTACTTTTTGTTATTGATGCTTTTTCACAACAGATATTTAGTGCCTTTCAAGATAATTATCCCTTTGTTTTCCCAAAGCAATTTAATTTTATTTAGGCTTATAGTATTTTAAAAAAGAAAGGATTATTGCAGTGGCCTTATTTACAACACAGTATTGTATAAGAAAACCGTTATGTAGAAAAAAACAAATTCTAAATTTAGTTATTATTCATTTAAGAAAACTAAATTTACTACTGTGCATCATCTAACTTTTTTATAATAGAGACAAATATATTTTATTCCGTTTAGCTAGATGGTGAACCTTCCATTTTACTCTTAATTACTTTAGAAATAATCTAACTCGGTGCATTACCATTTCTTATCCCTTTGTTTTCCCAAAGCAATTTAATTTTATTTAGGCTTATAGTATTTTAAAGAAAGGATTATTGCAGTGGCCTTATTTACAACACAGTATTGTATAAGAAAATCGTTATGTAGAAAAAAACAAACTCTAAATTTAGTTATTATCCATTTAAGAAAACTAAATTTACTATTGTGCATCATCTAACTTTTTTATAATAGAGACAAATATATTTTATTCTGTTTAGCTAGATGGTGAACCTTCCATTTTACTCTTAATTACTTTAGAAATAATCTAACTCAGTGCACTACCATTTTCTATGGGACACAATGTCCGGTATTGTTAATTAAAGAGAAATGGGATACACAAGGTTTTGTTGGTGGTCACAATAGTGCGCAATAGTTGTGAATATATTTCCAAACCAAAACATGCTTATTATTATATTACCTGCCTACTTTTTTCCGGACTCCTAAAGCTGCTAACCCATAGTAGGTACTGAATGATCAGTACCTAATGTTGCCAGTTTCAGCCTATATGTTTAAAACAGCTTTTACCCTTGAAAGTTAGAAAGCTTCAAGCTAGTATGATGAGATACTTTAACGCTTTTAGTGTCATTATAATGTCTTTTTTATCATCTAGTCGAATATAAAAGCGAGCAAGCGAGTTAAAATTTATGTCCATATGATGAAGTCTGTAAGAATCTCTGTCTTTTCTTTTTATTCTATACAAACATTTATATATATTTTACATTTTTATGTGTAGTTTTAGTCTGTATAAGATCTGTTATGAATTTTTATTTTACTTTTTAAAAGCACGTAAATCTGCATTAAGTTTGAAGAATCTCGTTCGGGATAGTCTGAATATTTTATTCCCCTGAGGAACTTTTATGATCCAACCCACAAAAATTTTGATTTTCCAATCACTCTTAGACTCGATATTTCATTAAACTCGGATTGATTTTTGACGAGGAGGATTCAGCTCAAGGTGTATTGAGCTTGTGAAAGACTTGTTAGATAAAATGAAATATTAAATAAAATATTATTGATATTTTTCACACAACTTGATAGATAGTAGATTTTTGATACTTTTGCGGTCACACCTTTATAGAGTCTAAAATGCAGAGGTCCCCAAATTAATAATTAATGTAGGTATACTTTAATAATAGTTATTAAACTGCATAATGAAGAGAATATTATTCGACCCCGGATGTCACGATTTTTTTCCATCAACATTAGGGACCCCCTCGGGCAAACTTGTTTTAAATCGTATCAAATACAAGCTATACCCTTCATACGTTAATTAAAACAACATCTTAAAAGACAAAAGAGTAAGTATTTATTTAAATATTAATTTTATCTTCTAGAAAATTACCTTCTTTTACTCGGTATTAGTATTATTTTTATTACGTATTACAATTTTATCTATTCAAAGAGAAGTATTATTTTGTACATGTTAAGCTTCAATATACTTTATTAATTTTTATTGTGTTTGTGAATAAAATTTTGTCTTTTTTGTTCTCGTATTCTATCGTACATGAAGTGTGTATACTCATTTCGATTCTGATGTAGTGTTTATTCCAACAGAAATATTATTAAGAAGGAGCCGACATTAAACCTGACTGCATTATGACTACGAAATGGGTACACAATCCCAAAGAAATATATGGTTAACGCCCTCTTAAAACCTACTAGGTATCTCCACCTATCCCAGCAGGATAAAGGACCGAAATTAGACTTATCCGGGATTAGAGCTTTTGTGTTATTATAATGTCGCCCCCAAATAATTACGTTTGCAAGATTACCCATGTGGGAGGTCTTTTATTTTGCACTGATTTGATGTTATTAAAAATAGAGTGACCAAATTCAAGTCCACCGATAGGTATTTGGTCATAAAAGTAGAAAAATATTTTGGTGTTACAAAATATTTTGTGCAGATTATTCTTTAGCTTTATGATGTGGTTTCAGTATCATAATCCTGAAATACCATAAGATATACCTACTTATCCTATTCCTTATTGGATTTACCATGCAAAGTTTTTTACCTATTAAATTATTAGCCTATATTCTAATGCTCTTTAGAATAGAGTTCACTCAGGTCAAGTTAATTTTTTAAGGCTGAAATACAAAGTTCCAAAATATTGAAACACAGGATATGCAAAAGAACGAGCCGTATCTTTTCAGGATAAAATCCTCCCCGGGCAAGGATTGAACCCGTGACCTAGGGCTTATAAGGTTGACGCTCTACCCTCTAAGCTAACTAAGATGACAACTCTGACAAGTTCTTTTTTTTTAATTGAACGTTATTTACAGAGGGAAACTATAACAATCAGAGTCCTTGTCCCTTCTGACAAGTTCAAGTGAACCAAACATTTGACAGGATATGCAAAAGAACGAGCCGTATCTTTTCAGGATAAAATCCTCCCCGGGCAAGGATTGAACCCGTGACCTTGTGCTTACAAGGTTGACGCTCTACCCTCTAAGCTAACTAAGATGACAACTTTGACAAGTTCTTTTTTTAATTGAACGTTATTTACAGAGGGAAACTATAACAATCAGAGTCCTTGTCCCTTCTGACAAGTTCAAGTGAACCAAACATTTGTAGACAAGAGGGTTATAATTTTGTGTGTTGCACATTGCATACACAAATGAGATAACAGGCTTTCACACAAATTGTGATCCCGGATGCCGGTCTCAGGAATGCTAGTTATTTTAATCAAATGGATTTATTCTAGGTAGGTATGCTTTCTCTATTTTTGATCATTACAAAAGAACGTGCATCTTTACTTTTGAGGCGACAACATTTTGGGGCCGGGGCCTCTGGTATAGAGCCAACTTTGTAATTTCATTTTATTTTATGGTTCAAGTTTGTAATTTTTAAAGGCAGCTTGATTTTTGTTCTTGTTTTCTTGTTGTTGTTCTTTTTAGTCCGTCCTTCCTTTATTATTACAATAGGTAGTAATAAAAAGGTATAAGGGACGGACTATTGTATTCGCTTCGGTGTCTGTCGCAAGGGAGGGAGAACGAGAAATTAAATTATGGAGGAAGCGGAGAGAAGATAGGAAGTAAAATTTTTTATCGAATTTCGTGCTGAAAAGAAGTACTGGAAGGATATTGAGTTATCTATAATTCAAAATGAAGATCCCGATGGGTGGGTAATGGATAAAGTAGATATGTTTGAGGAAACGGAAGTAGAAGAAGAGGAAGAAGAAGATGAAGAAGAGGAGGAGAAGGAGAAGGAGGAGGAAGAGGAGAAGGAGGATGAGGAGGAGGAGGAGGAGGAGGAGGAGGAGGAGGAGAAGATAAAGAAGAAGAGGAAGAAGAAGAAGAGGAGGAGGAGGAGGAGGAGAAGGAGAAGGAGGAGGAGAAGAAGAGATCTAGTACTTAGGACACATAACTACAAGAAATAAACATGGTAATTATTAAAAGGAAGACTAAGAAAACACTGATAAATTGGGGAACGGATATTTCCACTCATGTTTCGGACCAATTTTGAAAATTTGGACCAATTCCAGCACTTCCTATATTACATAATGCACAAGTTCCTTCTAAACATAATGTAGATGATGGAAAGTCATAAAGAAGAAATCCAAGCGGAAATGCGGGAGGAGAGGGAGAGATAGACTGACAGAAGGAGAAAGAGGAAGAAGAGATAGGAAGGGAGAAAGAGGAAGAAGAGAGAGGGAGAAAACAAGACTGATATAGGGGAGGAGAGGGAGAGATAGAACAAGACTGATAAAATGGAAAGAAATTAAATTATGGAGGAAGCGGAGAGAAGATGGGAAGCAAAATTTTATCGAATTCCGTGCTGAAAAGAAGTACTGGAAGGATATTGAGTTATCTATAATTCAAAACGAAGATCCCGATGGGTGGGTAATGGATAAAGTAGATATGTTTGAGGAAACAGAAGTAGAAGAAGAGGAAGAAGAAGAAAAAAAGAGGAAGAAGAAGAAGAAGAGGAGGAGAAGGAGAAGGAGGAGGAAGAGGAGAAGGAGAAGGAGGAGGAGGAAGAAAAAAGAGGAAGAAGAAGAAGAAGAAGAAGAAGAAGGAGGAGAAGGAGAAGGAGAGATCTAGTACTTAGGACACATAACTAAAAGAAATAAGCATGGTAATTATTAAAAGGAAGACTAAGAAAACACTGATAAATTGGGGAACGGATATTTCCACCCATGTTTCGGACCAATTTTGAAAATTTGGAACAATTCCAGCACTTCCTATATTACATAATGCACAAGTTCCTTCTAAACATAATGTAGATTATGGAAAGTCATAAAGAAGAAATCCAAGAGGAAATGCGAGGGAGAAAAATGTAAGCCTCATTATTATTGAAAAACTAGAGCACAAGATTCTCGCGTTCTACGTAAATAGGACGTAATATCCCCATATCAGGCGTGCAAAATGCGAGTAGGCCTTTATTTGGTGGCTCTTTTGATGTGTGAAAAGGAAGAATGAGAATCTAGCGTAAAAATCTATACACAAAAAGCCCACTCTGAGGCTTAGGGGCAAAGAGCCCCAAAAAATGGTCTGGCTTGTACGAATTTATCGAAAAATCTAATAACTAAAGTTAGAGAAACTGTGGTCACATTTGCTCGGATTCAGATGATCTTAATAGGTATGTACATAAATGAGATTTTCGTATAAATTATCCAATCCAATCACAGTTGCTAATATTTATATTGGATCACTTGATTTGAAGTAATTAATGTTTTTATTTCTTCTCCTTCTTCTTTATTTGATCCTATCAAAATGAAGGCCTATGGCCTAAACCAACTCAGGTACCTAGGTCTACGTACTGTCCGTTATCTAGATACTTATCAGAATATAATTTACTCACTTTTATTTTTTCAAGTATGTACACAATTGAAAGAAAATAATAACCCGAGCCGCTCTACTCATCCAATCTTGGATGGAAAATGAAAACTGAAAAAAAGAAAAATAAACAACAACAATTCTACGCTGTTTTTATTTTACTTTTGTGTTGCTCTGCTTGTTTTCTTCTTTGTTCGTATTTGTTTTACGTTCCTCTAATTATCTCTCTTCTTTTGTTGTCTTTCCCGGTTTTATGTTGGTGTTCTAGTTTTGGCAAACCTTGAATATTGTTTGGCATTTTTTTTTTGAAAACTCTCTATAAATCACATTGTGTCAAAGCTGTCTATTTGATTTTTTGATAGCATCATTAGTTTTAGACGTCATTGTTGGGAATGTTGAGTCAGTTGAGTTCAGGATAAAAATGATAGATACTCGTTTGGTATTTCTTCCTTTTTGATGAATACTCGAAGATATTGACAATTCTAATAGGTATTGTATTTTTTTTTTCTTCGGAAATGCTTCGCTGATAGATTTATTATTATGTTGTGCATAATTTCTAAGTTTGTTTCCTGAAAGTGATTTACATGCACATCTTCAGATAAATTGTAATGAAATTGGCCGGCCAATGGAACACCGATAATTTTATTGATATTTTGAAATAATTAGAAATTTATTTAACTCAGTATTCTTTTCAAGAAGGGAGCAAAACCCACAACGTCCTAATAGTTATAAAATTACTGTCACCATCATCAATATTTTCATGATTTTGAATTTACGATAAATTATTATATTGCTAATAGATATTATATTTGTTTTATCTAGAAAGGTTTTCTTCAGACAATTCCTTCTTAAATCTTTTTCCAAATTTCATCTGGCGTTACCTCTATCACAGAACATCAAATCCTATAATTTCCACCACAATCTGCAATAAAGGCTTAAAAAAAAAACAAAAACAAAAAAACAAAATGGATTCGGATCGGGAAGGTCTTGACGAATTCGTTGGCGCCATCGAAATGTACACCGAACGACTTCTAGATCGACCAATCGTTCCTCTGCTATCCAAACTGTGTCATTTGTTGATCATGATCTTGTTTACGGTGTTCTTACTTCATGCGTATTGCGCGGACTGGAAGCTTTCGGTGAAATCGCTTTGATGGACAGTGCGTTGGAGATCTCACCGTTGATTAATCAGGTTCATGTTTTTTTTTACTATTGGTGAAATCGCTTTAGGATGATAAGTGCGTTGGATATTTCACCGTTTGTCAACCGGATTCACGTTTTACAGATTATTGATTTAATTGCCTACTCGTGTGTATCATTTATTCAGCGATTAATGTAAACCGGTCAGTTATACAGCGAATTCGGTTGTGTGCAAAATGTTAAATAAATAATTGATGAACACATGAAAACAACTGTTCAGAAAAGATCTAGAGAGACAGTTCAATTTGATGATCAATTTTGATGTTTCCATCTTTAACAATAAAATAATGAACACCTACTATTTGGTGGATATGTTTTCCTCTCACCCAAGATTCTCATAAGCTTAACCCATATTTTGGGGCTGTTGCCCCTGCATCCAAGTATCAGAGTGGACTTCTTGTGTATGGAGTTAAGCTAATCTCACCCAAGGTTCAGGATTAAGTGATCGTGATCAGTTTCCACAAGGTCACTCATAATAGTTGTAATTCAATCAGATCTATTTATTGGTACAAATATTGTCAATTGACTCACTCAATGACTCATCAAATTCTCCGAATCGATCGATAGGTGAGTCAAAGGTGTCCTCAGAGCTTAAGAAGAAATGCATACATCATGCCACATTAACCGAGTCTTAGACTATTTGATTCTTGGTTTCAATTAACAGGCTTGGTATAAACTTTAATTTACTATCCTTACTGCTTATAATGAAGAGAGCAGTTTTACTTTTAGATTTATTTTTGTTCAAGATTTGATTTATTAATGAGGTAATCTTAAGTTAAAGTTATGATCATAATCCCCATGTTGTTCCTATGAAACATAACCCTAGTCTCCCTGTAATCCTATGACGAGATTATAATTCCTATTCCTTTGAAACATAACCTCACTAGCTAATGTTTCAGATAGAGCCAGTGGCAATAGCCCAATAGCACGTTGTAGTTCGCAATGGATCATAGAAGGGAACGTTGCACGTGTTTGGTTCAATGCATAGACGAGTAGATAAATAATATTCAAAAGGATACATACGAGAATAATGATAGGAAAAACAATGCGTAATGAACAAAGGGAGAGGGAAGTTACAAGAGGATGATGAGCACGGAAAACTCAGAAAAGGAATGGAAGACAATGTGAACGTGAAGGAGAAAGAGGAAATGCACATGGCTGTAAAGCTTTAGACAGAGGCAAAGAAGAAGCTTTCGAGGGGGAAATAAATTTCAAACGCGTCCCAAAGTCGCGTGCCATTCTGGACCTTGATCTAATTTGAACTTGGGGATTATCCACATTCATTTGGATATTATATTAGAGCTCATGATTTTAAGAACTCGTGCTAAAAATTCTTCGAATATTTTCAGCAACAAAAAACATCAGAACTTTTCAGCAACAAAAAACATAAAAATTAGCACGTCGACTGCAGAATGCATGTTGAATGCAGAATGCACCGATTCCCCATGGTTCAATGGGTGGGCGTGGGTGGAAATCAAACCCAAGGCAGACACGCTACCCTCCAAGCTAACTAGGCTGGTTAACCAGCTAAGCTAAGCTAACTAACTAGGCTGGCTAACCAGCTAAGCTATCTAAGTAGCTAGGCTAAATAAAGCAGTGCAATAGTCCTAAACAAAAATGAACGCTGCACACAAGGGATCAAGAAGAGACCTCCTTAACATAATAATAAGTAACTAGGCTGGCTAACCTGATAATTCCATTCTGTGCTGAATGTCGATTGGTCGACTCCAGTGTAAATGCTTTGTTCGTATTTGTTTTACGTTCCTCTAATTATCTCTCTTCTTTTGTTGTCTTTCCCGGTTTTATGTTGGTGTTCTAGTTTTGGCAAACCTTGAATATTGTTTGGCATTTTTTTTTTGAAAACTCTCTATAAATCACATTGTGTCAAAGCTGTCTATTTGATTTTTTGATAGCATCATTAGTTTTAGACGTCATTGTTGGGAATGTTGAGTCAGTTGAGTTCAGGATAAAAATGATAGATACTCGTTTGGTATTTCTTCCTTTTTGATGAATACTCGAAGATATTGACAATTCTAATAGGTATTGTATTTTTTTTTTCTTCGGAAATGCTTCGCTGATAGATTTATTATTATGTTGTGCATCATTTCTAAGGATAGTTGGTTTCCTGAAAGTGATTTACATGCACATCTTCAGATAAATTGTAATGAAATTGGCCGGCCAATGGAACACCGATAATTTTATTGATATTTTGAAATAATTAGAAATTTATTTAACTCAGTATTCTTTTCAAGAAGGGAGCAAAACCCACAACGTCCTAATAGTTATAAAATTACTGTCACCATCATCAATATTTTCATGATTTTGAATTTACGATAAATTATTATATTGCTAATAGATATTATATTTGTTTTATCTAGAAAGGTTTTCTTCAGACAATTCCTTCTTAAATCTTTTTCCAAATTTCATCTGGCGTTACCTCTATCACAGAACATCAAATCCTACAATTTCCACCACAATAATTTATGCCTCCCGCTTCGTTTGTTTGTGCGCAAGCGTTTCTGCGCATTTCGACGTGAAATCTGACGTCACAACTCTTTGAACTTTTTCATTTGAACGACAATTAAAAATTGAATTTTCGACCTTTTAAAGTTACTTTTTCGGAGTTTTGACCATAGATTTGGATTTTTCCCAACTTTTTACATAGGAATCGACCATTTATTTATATTTTTACCCATTTGCAACAGCTCCATTCTGCATTTTACACTCTGTACCTATTTACCTAGATATAGGTATACCTACATTTCATAAAATTAATCCTTGACTCTATAGGTTTTCCCAGAAGAGTTGCAAAGTTATACCTAATAAAGGTACAGTCAAACCTGTCTGATTGGGGACCCGTCTAAATGGGAAATCTGAAAAAACGGGGGAAAACTCCCGGTCCCTTGGATTCCCAATTAAACAGGTTCGACTGTATTAGGTATGTTTTTTTTTTTTTTTTTTTTTTATGTACACCGAACGACTTCTAGATCGACCAATCGTTCCTCTACTAACCAAACTGTGTCATTTGTTGATCATGATCTTGTTTACGGTGTTCTTACTTCATGCGTATTGCTCGGACTGGAAACTTTCGGTGAAATCGCTTTGATGGACAGTGCGTTGGAGATCTCACCGTTGATTAATCAGGTTCATGTTTTTTTTTACTATTGGTGAAATCGCTTTAGGATGATAAGTGCGTTGGATATTTCACCGGTCAACCGGATTCACGTTTTACGAATTATTTATTTAATTATGATTGTATAGTGTATACTCGTGTGTATCATTTATTCAGCGATTAGTGTAAACCGGTCAATTATACAGCGAATTCGGTTGTGTGCAAAATGTTAAATAAATAATTGATGAACACATGAAAACAACTGTTCAGAAAAGATCTAGAGAGACAGTTCAATTTGATGATCAATTTTGATGTTTCCATCTTTAACAATAAAATAATGAACACCTACTATTTGGTGGATATGTTTTCCTCTCACCCAAGATTCTCATAAGCTTAACCCATATTTTGGGGCTGTTGCCCCTGCATCCAAGTATCAGAGTGGACTTCTTGTGTATGGAGTTAAGCTTATCTCACCCAAGGTTCAGGATTAAGTGATCGTGATCAGTTTCCACAAGGTCACTCATAATAGTCGTAATTCAATCAGATCTATTTATTGGTACAAATATTGTCAATTGACTCACTCAATGACTCATCAAGTTCTTCGAATCGATCGAAAAGTGAGTCAAAGGTGTCCTCAGAGCTTAAGAAGAAATGCATACATCATGCCATATTATCTGAGTCTAAGCACCAGAAGTACGAATTTGATTTCGTATTTGATTCTTAGATTCAATTAACAAGCTTGGTATAAACTTTAATTTACTATCCTTACTGCTTATAATGAAGAGAGCAGTTTTATTTTTAGATTTATTTTTGTTCAAGATTTGATTTATTAATAAGGTAATCTTAAGTTAAAGTTATGATCATAATCCCTATGTTGTTCCTATGAAACATAACCCTTGTCTCCCTGTAATCCTATGACGAGATTATAATTCCTATTCCTTTGAAACATAACCTCACTAGCTAATGTTTCAGATAGAGCCAGTGGCATCATGCCACATTAACCGAGTCAATAAGCTTGGTATATACTTTAATTTACTATCCTTACTGCTTAGAAAGAAGAGAGCAGTTTTATTTTTAGATTTATTTTTGTTCAAGATTTGATTTATTAATGAGGTAATCTTAAGTTAAAGTTATGATCATAATCCCTATGTTGTTCCTACGAAACATAACCCTAGTCTCCCTGTAATCCTATGATGAGATTATAATTCCTATTCCTTTGAAACATAACCTCACTAGCTGATGTTTCAGATAGAGCCAGTGGCAATAGCCCAATAGCACGTTGTAGTTCGCAATGGATCATAGAAGGGAACGTTGCACGTGTTTGGTTGAACCCCTTTGGCAAAAAGATGACAGGGAAAGTTGGGATAGTACTTGGGCAATACGCAGGTTGCATGTCCCAAAGTCGCGTGCCATTCTGGACTTTCTGGACCTTGATCTAATTTGAACTTGGGGATTATCCACATTCATTTGGATATTATATTAGAGCTCATAATTTTATGAACTCGTGCTAAAAATTCATCGAATTCTTCGAATTTTTTCAGCAACAAAAAACAAGATAAGAACTTTGATAAAAATTAGCACGTCGCGCGTCGACTACAGAATGCACCGATTCAAAATAGTTCACCGCGTAGGTGGAAATTGAACTCGTGATCTTGCGCTTACGAGGCAGATACGCTACCCTCCAAGCTAACTAGAATGGCTAACCAGCTAAGCTAACTAAGTATCTAAGTAACTAGACTGGCTAACCTGATAATTTCATTCTGTGCTGAATGTCGATTGGTCGACTCCAGTGTAAATGCACCCTAATGATGATTTAATTCTGTGATCTGCGAGGTGAGAGGCGCATCACTGCAAAAGGTCTAAGGCGTGACAATTCACAATTCCTTCGCCTGACATTTCACGAGCCAATAAAGGTCGCCAGCATGTCAAAATGTGGCTCCAAGCAGAGTCCAACTTTTGTACCTTGAACAATTGACCACAGACCCAGCAGGTTACCGGGCTAATGCAGTCTGGTACAATGAGAAGAGCAAATGTGGAACATGGCTGAATTTTGTATGACGAGATGTAATCCATTGTTTATGGTATACTTGCATAGGTGATGGTATGGAATAGAATTTTATTATAGCTTGTTTATACTACCAGCATAGGACTGAAAAGTCCCTTTACTTTCGTATACGTGATTACTTGTATAGGTGATGGTATACAGTCGAACCTGCCTAACTGGGACTCGTCTAAATGGGAAACCGGGATAAACAGGGGGTAAATCCGTGGGTCCTTCATTTGTAAATTGGGAAACAAGGATAAGTGAGAAAGAACTTGTAGGTCCCTTCGATTCCCAGTTAGACAGGTTCAAAATAATGTACTTCCATATTTACCTGTCCATGTTTTTTAAGTTTATCTTGGGCGATTTATCTTCAACTATTTGGCATAGGTGATGGTATACAGTCGAACCTGCCTAATTGGGACTCGTCTAAATGGGAAACCTGGTAAATCCGTGGCTCCTTCATTTGTAAATTGGGAAACAAGGATAAGTGAGAAAGAACTTGTAGGTCCCTTGGATTCCCAGTTAGACAGGTTCAAAATAATGTACTTCCATGTTTACCTCTCCATGTTTTTATTTTATCTTGGGCGATCTATCTTCAAACCGTCCTCTAAAGCCTAAAGGTAGATATTGCCTACTAATGACCCTTCAAACATTTATCTACATTATTTGTTTTTAACTTTTAAGTAAGCTTTATTTCAGTCGAATTGAGCAGTTGAGCACCCAAAACAGTAGAAATTACAATAGGTGTACTTCCCCTCATATGTTGTATCTTCTTTTGTCCTGTTATATTCATATTCTGCTATAGAGATATTTTGCTTTTAGGCCTCTCATATATTGGAAGCGTAGCAGCGCTACGCCGCGCCGTGTCTCCTTTATCTTCAAACCGTCCTCTAAACTCTAAAGGTAGATATTGCCTACCAATGACCCTTTGAACATTAATGTTATTAGATAAATTTCATCTACATTATTTGTTTTTAAATTTTACGTAAGCTTTATTTCAGTCGAATTGAGCAGTTGAGCACCCAAAACAGTAGAAATTACAATAGGTGTACTTCCCTTCATATGTTGTATCTTCTTTTGCCCTGTATTATGAAGATATGAAGTTTTTCTCTGGAATATTTAGAAAGGGAATTGCCTTATTTTCCATTAGGTTCAAAGTAATAAGGTAGATAATTCTAATCAAATCTTTTATTTTTGTAGTTTTATTTTCCAACGAAGGACATTTCAAAATTGCCTGAGTCTGACCACAAAACCAAATATCATGTTTGATTATATTTATCATCAACATGATTAAAAGCGCGCAATGATGAAAACCATTAAGTATTTATTACCATAAGTACAAAATAAACATGTCAACGAAGTTATTTCTTCTGAGAAATGCATATGTGCAATATGTTGTGGTAAACCGGGGATTGCCTTTATCTCACAATTTTCAAGTATTTGGGTTTTTAGTATTGATGCTAAGTTTAGTGATAGTGATTAGGATTTGTGGTTTTGTCATTTGAAGGTCACTGAAACTGTAAAATCGTCATTGAACTTTTTCACTACACACCACATCTATATTAATTTTTATACCCATTTCTTCATTTGTTTTATGAATCTTGTCTGTTAAGTCATTTTGGCATTCGCTCAAGAGGCTTGGTTCTCTGTCAACGTCAACATTCATACTAACTTTCACTCTCACATACAGAAAATACTTTATTGTACTTGATTTGATTGCAGCCATGAAAAAGTCCACAGCATTTTTTTTTTTAATTTTTGATATTGATTTCGCAAATAATTTCATGGAAAATGTACTACGAGAATCAATTTTACCCTACTTTTTACTTACTTCAAATTGTGCATAATGTAGAAAAAGTTCAAGATTACGATGCCGATGACTAGATTCTAATCTTCTTCAACAAACTTTAACAACAAATCCTAGAACCAGCAAATGGATAGGTAAACTTCTTTATTCCACATGTCCCAGACCTTTTTGAGGTTTCCTCTTTCTTGAATTCCTTTTACGTGTCTTACTTTCTTTCCTGCAGTTGTATCTTATCATTCTTATCTTAACATTCTCTTCGCCTCTTAAAATAAATAGCAATTAATGTAGCGAAGTTTCAATGTGAACATACTGACAGAAGAATAAATGGAAGAGAGGGAGAGAAGAATAGGGGAAGAGAGAGAGGGAGGGAGAGAAGAAGAAAAAAATACTGATATAAGGAGAGGAGAGGGAGAGATAGACTGACAGAGGGAGAAAGAGGAAGAAGAGATAGGAAGGGAGAAAGAGGAAGAAGAGAGAGAGGGAGAAAACAAGACTGATATAGGGGAGGGGAGGGAGAGATAGAACAAGACTGATAAAATGGAAAGCTAAAGAGGAAGCAAGGGAGGGTTCCCCAGCATGTGTCCCTTCTTTTCGTATTTCCAACATAATTCTGCGCAGAGAACCGATATAGTTGTTGTGCGCATCACATTCCAACCAGTTGAACGCTGATGTCAGTGTTGTACTGCAATCTACTGGTGAAATCCGTAATCCAGACTGATTCTGAGCACGGAATTCTAAAATACTAGTAGCTCGTATGGAATGTAGGCCGCAATCAAAGTTTAACCAATCAGTAGGCTTTGTACCTTCTAGTGTGTCGTTATGGCGTTGAAATTTTCATGTTTTGTGTTAACAATATTGTATTTTGGTAAGTTTTAAAAAAATTTCAAAGTATTTTTTTACGTTTTTTAGAATTTTTTTCTGGTTCTAGTGCTATTTTTTTCGACTCCATGCGGTAGTCTGTTATTCTTGTGTAAAATTATTTGAATAAAGTGAACTGAATACCTCCTGAGGATCTAGGCTAAGTTACACAATTCTCGAGACATCGTAAAAAAGGATGATAAAAAATTATAAAATTATATATTTTTTTATGAAACTTTGTGATGTAAGGACATAAAGTTAGGAGGAAATCATAAAAACTTTGTATGATTTTCTCCTTAGTAGTGTCATAAATGATCATCAGTAACTACCGCCACGAATCTTAACTCATTTACCTACTGATTTTGTTACTAAAATGGCATACAGGTTGACTGAATTTATACCGATTTTTCAAAATGTTTTGATTAAAATAAATGACAACATCCTTTCCATTCTGATCAATCTGATCATTAGATGAACTTTGTCTTGTTCTTCTTTAGTTGTACCTTATAGTCTTCTTTATGGGTACAACAGGGAACATTTGGTTCAGAAGACACTCTTTTTTCTAACATAGAACAACTATCCAGAAGTTGTTAAAACAAACTACCTGGTCCGTAGGTATTGTCAGTATATTTCTTTGATTAATCACCTGGAAAAGGAATGGAAGACAATGTGAACGTGAAGGAGAAAGAGGATAGAGGAAATGCACATGGCTGTAAAGCTTTAGACAGAGGCAAAGAAGAAGCTTTCGAGGGGGAAATAAATTTCAAACGAGAAATTAATGTATATTTTTCCATACAAAATACATGTTTCAAGTTGCTTTCCTTTACACTGCTAACATTTTTTTTCGTCGGGTTTACTACATCTCGCGGCTGAAAACACATTGGCTTTTTTTCATAATGAATTTGCATGTCATAGCAAATAATTCACGAGGTATTCGCGACTCTCTTTTCTAGGTTCTACTACTTGTCGTTCTTCACGAGCTTTCGACTGTCTTTTATGCCTATTCATGTTTATAAAATATAGTCTCATGTGATTACTTTTTCATATCCAAATTAAAAAATATAGATTCTAGATGATTACATCTTTGGATCGAGATAGACTTGCCATGTCTCAACCACTTCCAATGACAATCAATAACTCCAACATGGATAGAGAAGTAGAGGTATATAACTGTAGGAGTTCTGATTGAATACTTAGATTAGATAATGGGCTACAAATTGCCATTAGGGATTTATTGTATCAGATAGACTTGCCATGTCTCAACTACTTCCAATGACAATCAATAACTCCAACATGGATAAAGAAGTAGAGGTATATAACTGTAGGAGTTCTGATTGAATACTTAGATTAGATAATGGGCTACAAATTGCCATTAGGGATTTATTGTATGCCAAATTGATAGACTATGGCATTGGAGGTCATAAAAACAGTAAAGATATCTGATATGGACTGAACTCCGCTAAAACATAGCGGTTTTTTTATAGTAAGAGCGGAAACCATTGTAGGTTTGGTAAGTAAAGATGAAGATTATATCCATGAATAGGCATCTATTTGTTTTCTCTAGGTATACCTAGTAAAATCAATTAATTTCTTTTCTAAATAATTTAATTACATCATTAATTTTTCTTTAAAAAAGTCAGTCCACTTCAGACTTTTTTTATTCCTATGACGGAGAACGCAGTTGGAGCTTTTGAAGTACGTAAGTTTCTCAAAGGTACTAAAACAATCAAAACTTTTGGGTGGATCTTATTCAAAACATAGTAACACTACTCAATACTTAAAGACCGTGTCCTTTTCTTTTCTCTTTTATTAGGTACCTAGCTCTTTTAATTCTTTAACTTCGATCTTCTACGCTTAGTTCAGCTACGTCAGTCTCGTTAGGTGCCACACTGCTCAGAGTTGTCATTTTACTTATGTCATAGGGATATATCGTGTTATTTAGTTGTTGATTTTTTCCTTCTCGTAATGTGTTCGCCCTTGGGCGTTTTGGGTGGTTAATTTTAGAGTATCATAATGTCCGTACATATGTATCTGATTCAATATCTTGGTGTTATTTCATAATTTTATAGCGCCGGCCAGACCGATTTCTGTTCCATGAACCTCTGTAAATGATCATCAGTAACTACCGCCACGAATCTTAACTCATCTACCGATTTTGTTACTAAAATGGCATACAGGTTGACTGAATTTATACCGATTTTTCAAAATGTTTTGATTAAAATAAATGACAACATCCTTTTTTTGCCCTGCTATATTCATATTCTGCTATAGAGATATTTTGCTTTTAGGCCTCTCATATATTGGAAGCGTATAGCAGCGCTACGCCGCGCCGTGTCTCCTGAAAATACAAAACTAATACGACAATGATTCAGACATCTCACACTGCATTCTTGGCTAGATCGTCTCCTAGGTACATAGGTATGAAGTATGTAGTTATTACCCTCATGATTTTGTTTGCCCTGCTATATTCATATTCTGCTATAGAGATATTTTGCTTTTAGGCCTCTCATATATTGGAAGCGTAGCAGCGCTACGCCGCGCCGTGTTTCCTGAAAATACAAAACTAATACGACAGTGATTCAGACATCTCACACTGCATTCTTGGCTAGATCGTCTCCTAGGTACATAGGTATGAAGTATGTAGTTATTACCCTCATGATTTTCTTCTATCAGACAGTCATAATAAATACGTACCTACATAGTTGTGCAATTATTCAGCAAAGTACAAAAAACTTGAACTTATTGAAGACAGTCTACGCTAACATTTTCCAAAGTTCCCCAGCCGGAAATGCGAGGGAGAAGAATGTAAGCCTCATTATTATTGAAAAACTAGAGCACAAGATTCTCGCCTTCTACGTAAATAGGACGTAATATCCCCATATCAGCCGTGCAAAATGCAAGTAGGCCTTTATTTGGTGGCTCTTTTGATGTGCGAAAAGGAAGGATGAAAATCTAGCGTAAAAATCTATACACAAAAAGCCCACTCACCCACTCTGAGGCTTAGGGGCAAAGAGCCCCAAAAAATGGTCTAAGCTTGTACGAATTTATCGAAAAAATCTAAAAACTAAAGCTCGAGAAACTGTGGTCACATTTGCTCGGATTCAGATGATCTTAATAGGTATGTACATAAGTGAGATTTTCGTATAAATTATTCAATCCAATCACAGTTGCTAAGATTATATTGGATCACTTGATTTGAAGTAACTAATGTTTTTATTTTCTTCTCCTTCTTCTTCATTTGATCCTATCAAAATGAAGGCCTATGGCCTGAACCAACTCAGGTATCTAGGTCTACTGTCTGTTATCTAGATACTTATCAGAATATAATTTACTCACTTTTATTTTTTCAAGTATGTACCTAATTGAAAGAAAATAATAACCTGAGCCGCTCTACTCATCCAATCTTGGATGGAAAATGAAAACTGAAAAAAAGAAAAATAAAGAACAACAATTCTACGCTGTTTTTATTTTAGTTTTGTGTTGCTCTGCTTGTTTTCTTCTTTGTTTGTATTTGTTTTACGTTCCTCTAATTATCTCTCTTCTTTTGTTGTCTTTCCGGGTTCGCTAAAACATAGCGGTTTTTTTTATAGTAAGAGCGGAAACCATTGTAGGTTTGGTAAGTAAAGATGAAGATTATATCCATAAATAGGCATCTATTTGTTTTCTCTGGTATACCTAGTAAAATCAATTAATTTCTTTTCTAAATAATTTAATTACATCATTAATTTTGTTTAAAAAAGTCAGTCCACTTCAGACTTTTTTTATAGGACGGAGAACGCATTTGGAGCTTTTGAAGTACGTAACTTTCTCAAAGGTACTAAAATAATCAAAACTTTTGGGTGGATCTTATTCAAAACATAGTAACACTACTCAATACTTAAAGACTGTGTCCTTTTCTTTTCTCTTTTATTCAGTACCTAATTCTTTAACTTCGATCTTCTACGCTTAGCTCAGCTACGTCAGTCTCGTTAGGTGCCACACTGCTCAGAGTTGTCATTTTACTTATGTCATAGGGATATATCGTGTTATTTAGTTGTTGATTTTTTCCTTCTCGTACTGTGTTCGCCCTTGGGCGTTTTGGGTGGTTAATTTTAGAGTATCATAAAGTCCGTACATATGTATCTGATTCAATATCTTGGTGTTATTTCATAATTTTATAGCGCCGGCCAGACCGATTTCTGTTCCATGAACCTCCAGGCTAAAGTTGGTTTTAGGAATCACTTTTACTTCCTGCATTGATTTATCGACTTGCTCTGAAGACCTTTCAATCGTTACGTCCTGTCGAATCTCGCCAGATCTGAATCCTAGTTCCATCTTCTCTGGTATTCATGTATCTTGTCTTGTTTTTGGGTTTGTCTTGATTTCCATTCCAAATTTCAACTCACAGGGAAACAATTTGATGTTTTGTCAAGGACAGAACACTATTCCCGATGCTGGGTGAACATGGGAGAGTCCGTACATATCTGATACAATATCTTGGTGTTATTTCATAATTTTATAGCGCCGGCCAGACCGATTTCTGTTCCATGAACCTCCAGGCTAAAGTTGGTTTTAGGAATCACTTTTACTTCCTGCATTGATTTATCAACTTGCTCTGAAGACCTTTCAATCGTTACGTCCTGTCGAATCTCGCCAGAACTGAATCCTAGTTCCATCTTCTCTGGTATTCATGTATCTTGTCTTGTTTTTGGGTTGGTCTTGATTTCATCAATTCCAAATTCCAACTTTTTAAGTAGCATTGGTCAGTGTATGTCTTTGTGTTCTTTTCGTTACTATTCGTTATTCGTAATCATTTCTCATTAAAATCCATTTTTATTGCACTTTAGTGTTTGGGTTAGAGAAACGTAATAAAAACATAAAAACCATACGATTGAAGGAAAAATAAGAAATAAAGTAGGGAAAAGCATGCTAGAATACATTATGTAAACATGTACATGAAGGTTCACATTGGAAACCAGATCTGAATCCTAGTTCCATCTTCTCTGGTATTCATGTATCTTGTCTTGTTTTTGGGTTGGTCTTGATTTCATCAATTCCAAATTCCAACTCACAGGGAAACAATTTGATGTTTTGTCAAGGACAGAACACTATTCCCGATGCTGGGTGGACATGGGAGTAGTTGAGATCAAAATACCCACAAAAGTAAATACCTACCTATTTTATTGACTCTGGGAATCGCGTTACCACTGCACCGACCGTGTACTGGAAGTGAAAAGGTTGATTCCTAATTGGCTATGATGAAGTTTGAGAAATAACTTTCAAGGACGTCCCTAAATTGGATCATGCTATTAAATTGAAAATGGATGACTGTAATGATGACGTTGATGGTAATATTAAAAGAGACAAAGATCCATTGGATAGATATTCTGCAGTTCTACTCGTACTTACTGATCAATGTCTTCTTATTATCTTGTTAGGTACTTGAAAAAGCTCTTTGCTATTTAAAGAGATTTCCTTATTTTTGAACGTTATCTAGTGTGGATGATTTTGATTTTGAAAACAGATATAAATTAGGTAAATGGGCTTTTTTTTCTGTATTATTGTTATTTCCTCTAGGACCAAAGGTCGTATTGATTTGAAATGAATAATTATCCTTAAATATTAGGTTAGTATCATTAAAGCAAATCTTAAATTCACAGAGTGTTTAACGCGGAAAGTGTTGTGTTAAACATCCTTTTATCAAAACCAACATTATCCGTTCAGGATAAAATCCAACTCGGGCGGGAATCAAACCCGCGGCCTAGCGCTTACAAGGTAGACGCGCTACCAACAAAGTAACTAGGCTGACTAGAAAGTATTAAACTCGATAGACCCTTCTGAAGAGTACCTACCTATAATAAAAGTAAGTACTTTGGCATTAAGTACAAAGAGTAATTACTTTGGTTTAGTGAAAGTAATGAAGCACTTTCGTCTTCTTTGAAGAGTATTATTCAATTTTAATACCTCCTATCGACTAATCCTACAATCAAATTCTATCAAATCTTTAATCTAATACAGGGCGGATTTTATCCTAAACAGATGAGGTTCGTTGTCGGCTTTCTACTATCCTGTCTTTCTTCTCTTTTCGCTTTCGGGACAATAAGACCTTAGCAGTTACAGTCTCTTAGTAAATAAATAAATAAATTACATAGGTTTGATCCAATCAAAACTGACTTAAAGGTAAACAATTACAGTGACATACTCTAGTTAGCAAATTCTGGTAATGCATCAATGGTTCGTTTCGTAGGCAAGACCTGATTATTTCGGGACAATAAGACCTTAGCAGTTACAGTCTCTTAGTAAAAAATAAATAAATTACATAGGTTTGATCCAATCAAAACTAACTTAAAGGTAAACAATTACAGTGACATACTCTAGTTAGCAAATTCTGGTAATGCATCAATGGTTCGTTTCGTAGGCAAGACCTGATTTTATTTCATAGATCATATATATATATATTTTTTTACTAGTTTTCACAATATTCTCCTCAATTTAAAATAGGTGGGCATCTTTCGAAGAAGAAAAAATAGTTAAATTTGGAGGAAACTTGTGAATCGATCGAAATGGGCTTTTTTATTAGTTTCTCTTTTGGCCCCTTTGGGTTCAAAAAGAAATCGAAATGGTCAAAGTTCTGTTCAAGTTCAAAGGCTCAAAGTATGCAGGTTTAATTTTAAACACATTTACATTATCTATGGTTAGGTAATAGCCAGGGAAAATTTCGTTGGTAAGTTTCCAATGATATATCTGATATAAGGGAATTGATAAAGAATCAAGTTCTGGAAGAAGTACCGTTTTTACAGGAATAAGGCCGGCCATACACGATGAGTTTTATCTCATGAGATTTAACTCATGAGATATCTCATGAGATAAATCTCATCTGATGCGATACCAGAAGAAAAAATAGTTAAATTTGGAGGAAACTTGTGAATCGATCGAAATGGGCTTTTTTATTAGTTTCTTTTTTGGCCCCTTTGGGTTCTTTTTGGCCCCTTTGGGTCCGAAAGAAATCGAAATGTTCAAAGTTCTGTTCAAGTTCAAAGGCTCAAAGTATATGCAGGTTTAATTTTAAACACATTTACATTATCTATGGTTAGATTGGTTAGGTAATAGCCAGGGAAAATTTTGTTGGTAAGTTTCCAATGATATATCTGATATAAGGGAATTGATAAAGAATCAAGTTCTGGAAGAGGTACCGTTTTTACAGGAATAACGTTTTTTTCCCGGCAGGTAGCTGCAAGCGTTCATAATTTTATGACCGCAATTATTTCATAATCCGATTCATTTGCTATGATTTTAATGACTTTTTTTCCCGGCAGGTAGCTGCAAGCGTTCATAATTTTATGACCGCAATTATTTCATAATCCGATTCATTTGCTATGATTTTAATGAGAAATAAACTTTTTTTATGACGGTTTGTCCTCTTCGCCTCTTCAGGGAACACGGTGTCTATTGATTGTAGCTACCTGACGTATCTGTCGTTTTATAATGAACGCTCTCTAAAGCTGTGTTTACACACATAATTGACACCGTTGATCGACCGTCGCGTCGGTCGACGTCGACTGAAACCGTACACTACCTCGACAACATAGATTCACCTCTTCACCACGTCGATCGACGGTGTCGACTACATTATGTGTGTACACAGCTTAAGGAATTTCTGAAAAACATAACTACAATACTGGTTTGATCAATCCCATGACCCATGGTCAAACTTATCACGTAAGCTTACGCGATCTTCTTCATTAGATAATTACGGTCATCTTAGAAGGAACGTCATGTTAACTTGTTAAGTGTCAATCAACATTTCAATCAGTACGAAGTTCAATTTGATAACTGTAATTGAAGAAAAGGAAAGGAGGAAAATATTATACCTAACTTAAGTTGAGATTGTGGATGTTCCCAAGAAGAATTCTATGAAGAATTACCATAAGACATTGATGTTGCCTGAAAGTATAATACTCGTAGATCAAAATGATTATATGAAACTATTAAAGGATGGTTTCCGATGACAATCAGCTGATTTATTGAGACAGGCCGATGTTCACATCTCGTCCTTGTGAAGATAAAATTAAAGATAAAGCTATCAAGTTTTTCTCTGGAATATTTAGAAAGGGAATATTACCTTATTTTCCATTAAGTTCAAAGTAATAAGGTAGATACATAATTCTAATCAAATCTTTTATTTTTGTAGTTTTATTTTCCGACGAAGGACATTTCAAAATTGTCTGAGTCTGACCACAAAACCAACCATCATGTTTGATTATATTTATGATCAACATGATTAAAAGCGCGCAATGATGAAAACCATTAAGTATTAATTACCATAAGTACAAAATAAACATGTCAACGAAGTTATTTCTTCTGAGAAATGCATATGTGCAGCAGTATGTTGTGGTAAACCGGGGATTGCCTTTATCTCACAATTTTCAAGTATTTGGGTTTTTAGTATTGATGCTAAGTTTAGTGATAGTGATTAGGATAAAGTTGTGGTTTTGTCATTTGAAGGTCACTGAAACTGTAAAATCGTCATTGAACTTTTTCACTACACACCATATCTATATTAATTTTTATATCCATTTCTTCATTTGTTTTATGAATCTTGTCTGTTAAGTCATTTTGGCATTCGCTCAAGAGGCTTGGTTCTCTGTCAACGTCAACATATGGGTTTTTACTGCCCCATATTATTTTATAGCGCTGAGGATTTTTTCACCCTCACATCCCACACACATTTAACATTACACGAGATTTAAAAAACTATGAAAACAATTTTCAAAGGTCAAATACGTGCTGTTGTGTACCACCTACATGTGATGCTATGAACTTTCTGTTTCAGGACGGATTCTTGGCTTGTGGAGATGGAGCCTGCATTGAGCGAGGACTGTAAATGGATAGACGAGTAGATAAATATATTCAAAAGGATACATACGAGAATAATGATAGGAAAAACAATGCGTAATGAACAAAGGGAGAGGAAAGTTACAAGAGGATGATGAGCACGGAAAACTCGGAAAAGGAATGGAAGACAATGTGAAAGTGAAGGAGAAAGAGGAAATGCACATGGCTGTAAAGCTTTAGACAGAGGCAAAGAAGAAGCTTTCGAGGGGGAAATAAATTTCAAACGAATTCCAACTCACAGGGAAACAATTTGATGTTTTGTCAAGGACAGAACACTATTCCCGATGCTGGGTGAACATGGGAGTAGTTGAGATCAAAATACCTACAACAGTAAATACCTATTTTATTGACTCTGGGAATCGCGTTACCACTGCACCAACCGTCTAATTACATCATACCATTCCAGACATTTCGACATCTTTTGCATGTTTAATTCTTCATACCACCTGAGGTGTCCTTTATTACATGTTTTGGTCAAGTTTCCATTACTCTTTAGAGTTGGAAATGAGGTGGTTCGTATTTTTTTTTTTTTTAATGAAGTTATGCATTTTGCCACTTGCGAAATAGTTGGTGATCCAAGGAACCTTTTACTCTCTTACACTTCAACAAAGTTATTAAGAATAAACGTGGCTTTTTTTCTCTCTCTCACTATGTATCTGCATGTTAAGATAAGTTGTTGGTATTATGAGATTTGAAAATCTGTTCCCAGACATGGGTGGAATAAGCTCGCACGGATTTCGGTATCGATTTTCCTCTGTTCAAAAAGTTTTATTCAATTTTCCTAATGAAACTATAGCACGGTATAAT
>NW_007377577.1:0-1262 GCF_000475195.1 Diaphorina citri
AGTGGAAGTCAGAGGAGGAGGAAGAGAGGGGAGATAAGGAGAAGAAGAGAGGGAGGGGGAGAAGGAGGAGGATGAACTACATGGAAGAAGAGGAGGTAAGAGGGGAAGGAAAGAGATATGTAATTATAATATGATTATGGATGTTTCTATGATGTTTATTTTACTATTTCAATATTTGACATTGATGATTGTAAAGCTTCAGAAGAGATCAATTTTTTAGGTTTTATAGATTTTTTGTGGATATGTAATTTTATACATTGATAGATTTTGACGACTATACCCACATAATTAACCTTTCTAGTGCCATTCTGAGGGAGGGGGGGGGGGGGGGGCAAAAAAGCTATAATGACTTGGTAGCATTTTGATTATTACAGTTTTTTGAAAATCCTCCAAATACTTCTTTTCAACTGAAAATCTAAATAACTTGGGTAAAAGCTGTTTTCTTCAAACTCAAGGTTAATTCTTCACAGGTCATTCTTATAGACAAATGCCTTCGCTATCAGAAACGTCTAACATATTTCTAATTTCTAATCATATAAACCCCAAGATGAAGGTAAAAAGCCAACAAACGGACGAGAGAAAAAACAAAACGTCTTCCTGTTTCGCCAAATCCAAACCGGACGTTTGCCTTAACACCGAACCGAACCGAAACCAGATACCGAGGCCAGCCAGACCGACTGACTGGAGGAGGAGGAAGAGAAAACGGCGGAAGAGACAAATGCGTCGTATCCGACGGCACACGGCGGGCGGGCGCCAAAAAACCAAAACCACAAGAACTTTGTGAAGGAAGCAGAGGAAGGAAAGAAAAGAAGGAAGCGAGAGAGGAAGAACAAGGAGAGGAAGAGGAGGAGAGGAGAGGAACGAGAAGTAGAAGAAAAATTAATAAAGACAAAATATGTTGAATATTTGGCGGGACATTTAGATCTCCCCGAAAAATAATTTTTTTCTAAAAGAAAAAAAAAAAAAAAAAAAAAAAAAAAGATCCAGCAGAAATCCCAAAATGTCGCGAACCATTCATCGGTCCGTGTCGACGGGTCCGCCGGTCGTCAGTTTTTCAGATTTCGTTTTCTTTTAGTACACTGTGTCTCCTAGCTCTCCCCAATGGTCCCGCCGAGAAATCTCTAGAATTACATTAGTTACTTTTATTATGAAATCTTCCCCGTGGTCTCCCGATCATATAACGTTGGCGACGGGCAAAATCCGGGACACTTTGACGGCGAAAAAACCACAGCAAAGGTTCTCCACTTGCCCCTCCGGGGGGG